>NC_135562.1:20280625-20580625 GCF_964340395.1 Glandiceps talaboti | reverse complement strand
AAACAAATGAGTTTAGCAATTTATACTTCCAATATGACATTGTAATGTATTCAAATTTTGCTACACGCTGCAGTCATGATAGCTAAAGCAAATGTTTCTAAATTCTAATGTTCCTATGTGTAATACTAATTAATATCAGGTAAAAGGACTTTATAAGACAATTATTAACTTACGACTGCCTGGGATTGGTAATCACATCCATCCATCTTGGGTCTTGGTACTCCATCTTGGGTCTTGGTACTCCATTTTGGGTCTTGCTATCCATCTCGGGTGTTCCATATGAAAGAGAATTAAACAAATGAGTTTAGCAATTTATACTTCCAATATGACATTGTAATGTATTCAAATTTTGCTACACGCTGCAGTCATGATAGCTAAAGCAAATGTTTCTAAATTCTAATGTTCCTATGTGTAATACTAATTAATATCAGGTAAAAGGACTTTATAAGACAATTATTAACTTACGACTGCCTGGGATTGGTAATCACATCCATCCATCTTGGGTCTTGGTACTCCATCTTGGGTCTTGGTACTCCATTTTGGGTCTTGCTATCCATCTCGGGTGTTCCATATGAAAGAGAATTAAACAAATGAGTTTAGCAATTTATACTTCCAATATGACATTGTAATGTATTCAAATTTTGCTACACGCTGCAGTCATGATAGCTAAAGCAAATGTTTCTAAATTCTAATGTTCCTATGTGTAATACTAATTAATATCAGGTAAAAGGACTTTATAAGACAATTATTAACTTACGACTGCCTGGGATTGGTAATCACATCCATCCATCTTGGGTCTTGGTACTCCATCTTGGGTCTTGGTACTCCATTTTGGGTCTTGCTATCCATCTCGGGTGTTCCATATGAAAGAGAATTAAACAAATGAGTTTAGCAATTTATACTTCCAATATGACATTGTAATGTATTCAAATTTTGCTACACGCTGCAGTCATGATAGCTAAAGCAAATGTTTCTAAATTCTAATGTTCCTATGTGTAATACTAATTAATATCAGGTAAAAGGACTTTATAAGACAATTATTAACTTACGACTGCCTGGGATTGGTAATCACATCCATCCATCTTGGGTCTTGGTACTCCATCTTGGGTCTTGGTACTCCATTTTGGGTCTTGCTATCCATCTCGGGTGTTCCATATGAAAGAGAATTAAACAAATGAGTTTAGCAATTTATACTTCCAATATGACATTGTAATGTATTCAAATTTTGCTACACGCTGCAGTCATGATAGCTAAAGCAAATGTTTCTAAATTCTAATGTTCCTATGTGTAATACTAATTAATATCAGGTAAAAGGACTTTATAAGACAATTATTAACTTACGACTGCCTGGGATTGGTAATCACATCCATCCATCTTGGGTCTTGGTACTCCATCTTGGGTCTTGGTACTCCATTTTGGGTCTTGCTATCCATCTCGGGTGTTCCATATGAAAGAGAATTAAACAAATGAGTTTAGCAATTTATACTTCCAATATGACATTGTAATGTATTCAAATTTTGCTACACGCTGCAGTCATGATAGCTAAAGCAAATGTTTCTAAATTCTAATGTTCCTATGTGTAATACTAATTAATATCAGGTAAAAGGACTTTATAAGACAATTATTAACTTACGACTGCCTGGGATTGGTAATCACATCCATCCATCTTGGGTCTTGGTACTCCATCTTGGGTCTTGGTACTCCATTTTGGGTCTTGCTATCCATCTCGGGTGTTCCATATGAAAGAGAATTAAACAAATGAGTTTAGCAATTTATACTTCCAATATGACATTGTAATGTATTCAAATTTTGCTACACGCTGCAGTCATGATAGCTAAAGCAAATGTTTCTAAATTCTAATGTTCCTATGTGTAATACTAATTAATATCAGGTAAAAGGACTTTATAAGACAATTATTAACTTACGACTGCCTGGGATTGGTAATCACATCCATCCATCTTGGGTCTTGGTACTCCATCTTGGGTCTTGGTACTCCATTTTGGGTCTTGCTATCCATCTCGGGTGTTCCATATGAAAGAGAATTAAACAAATGAGTTTAGCAATTTATACTTCCAATATGACATTGTAATGTATTCAAATTTTGCTACACGCTGCAGTCATGATAGCTAAAGCAAATGTTTCTAAATTCTAATGTTCCTATGTGTAATACTAATTAATATCAGGTAAAAGGACTTTATATGACAATTATTAACTTACGACTGCCTGGGATTGGTAATCACATCCATCCATCTTGGGTCTTGGTACTCCATCTTGGGTCTTGGTACTCCATTTTGGGTCTTGCTATCCATCTCGGGTGTTCCATATGAAAGAGAATTAAACAAATGAGTTTAGCAATTTATACTTCCAATATGACATTGTAATGTATTCAAATTTTGCTACACGCTGCAGTCATGATAGCTAAAGCAAATGTTTCTAAATTCTAATGTTCCTATGTGTAATACTAATTAATATCAGGTAAAAGGACTTTATAAGACAATTATTAACTTACGACTGCCTGGGATTGGTAATCACATCCATCCATCTTGGGTCTTGGTACTCCATCTTGGGTCTTGGTACTCCATTTTGGGTCTTGCTATCCATCTCGGGTGTTCCATATGAAAGAGAATTAAACAAATGAGTTTAGCAATTTATACTTCCAATATGACATTGTAATGTATTCAAATTTTGCTACACGCTGCAGTCATGATAGCTAAAGCAAATGTTTCTAAATTCTAATGTTCCTATGTGTAATACTAATTAATATCAGGTAAAAGGACTTTATAAGACAATTATTAACTTACGACTGCCTGGGATTGGTAATCACATCCATCCATCTTGGGTCTTGGTACTCCATCTTGGGTCTTGGTACTCCATTTTGGGTCTTGCTATCCATCTCGGGTGTTCCATATGAAAGAGAATTAAACAAATGAGTTTAGCAATTTATACTTCCAATATGACATTGTAATGTATTCAAATTTTGCTACACGCTGCAGTCATGATAGCTAAAGCAAATGTTTCTAAATTCTAATGTTCCTATGTGTAATACTAATTAATATCAGGTAAAAGGACTTTATAAGACAATTATTAACTTACGACTGCCTGGGATTGGTAATCACATCCATCCATCTTGGGTCTTGGTACTCCATCTTGGGTCTTGGTACTCCATTTTGGGTCTTGCTATCCATCTCGGGTGTTCCATATGAAAGAGAATTAAACAAATGAGTTTAGCAATTTATACTTCCAATATGACATTGTAATGTATTCAAATTTTGCTACACGCTGCAGTCATGATAGCTAAAGCAAATGTTTCTAAATTCTAATGTTCCTATGTGTAATACTAATTAATATCAGGTAAAAGGACTTTATAAGACAATTATTAACTTACGACTGCCTGGGATTGGTAATCACATCCATCCATCTTGGGTCTTGGTACTCCATCTTGGGTCTTGGTACTCCATTTTGGGTCTTGCTATCCATCTCGGGTGTTCCATATGAAAGAGAATTAAACAAATGAGTTTAGCAATTTATACTTCCAATATGACATTGTAATGTATTCAAATTTTGCTACACGCTGCAGTCATGATAGCTAAAGCAAATGTTTCTAAATTCTAATGTTCCTATGTGTAATACTAATTAATATCAGGTAAAAGGACTTTATAAGACAATTATTAACTTACGACTGCCTGGGATTGGTAATCACATCCATCCATCTTGGGTCTTGGTACTCCATCTTGGGTCTTGGTACTCCATTTTGGGTCTTGCTATCCATCTCGGGTGTTCCATATGAAAGAGAATTAAACAAATGAGTTTAGCAATTTATACTTCCAATATGACATTGTAATGTATTCAAATTTTGCTACACGCTGCAGTCATGATAGCTAAAGCAAATGTTTCTAAATTCTAATGTTCCTATGTGTAATACTAATTAATATCAGGTAAAAGGACTTTATAAGACAATTATTAACTTACGACTGCCTGGGATTGGTAATCACATCCATCCATCTTGGGTCTTGGTACTCCATCTTGGGTCTTGGTACTCCATTTTGGGTCTTGCTATCCATCTCGGGTGTTCCATATGAAAGAGAATTAAACAAATGAGTTTAGCAATTTATACTTCCAATATGACATTGTAATGTATTCAAATTTTGCTACACGCTGCAGTCATGATAGCTAAAGCAAATGTTTCTAAATTCTAATGTTCCTATGTGTAATACTAATTAATATCAGGTAAAAGGACTTTATAAGACAATTATTAACTTACGACTGCCTGGGATTGGTAATCACATCCATCCATCTTGGGTCTTGGTACTCCATCTTGGGTCTTGGTACTCCATTTTGGGTCTTGCTATCCATCTCGGGTGTTCCATATGAAAGAGAATTAAACAAATGAGTTTAGCAATTTATACTTCCAATATGACATTGTAATGTATTCAAATTTTGCTACACGCTGCAGTCATGATAGCTAAAGCAAATGTTTCTAAATTCTAATGTTCCTATGTGTAATACTAATTAATATCAGGTAAAAGGACTTTATAAGACAATTATTAACTTACGACTGCCTGGGATTGGTAATCACATCCATCCATCTTGGGTCTTGGTACTCCATCTTGGGTCTTGGTACTCCATTTTGGGTCTTGCTATCCATCTCGGGTGTTCCATATGAAAGAGAATTAAACAAATGAGTTTAGCAATTTATACTTCCAATATGACATTGTAATGTATTCAAATTTTGCTACACGCTGCAGTCATGATAGCTAAAGCAAATGTTTCTAAATTCTAATGTTCCTATGTGTAATACTAATTAATATCAGATAAAAGGACTTTATAAGACAATTATTAACTTACGTCTGCCTGGGATTGGTAATCACATCCATCCATCTTGGGTATTGGTACTCCATAATGGGTCTTGCTATCCATCTCGGGTGTTCCATATGAAAGAGAATTAAACAAATGAGTTTAGCAATTTATACTTCCAATATGACATTGTAATGTATTCAAATTTTGCTACACGCTGCAGTCATGATAGCTAAAGCAAATGTTTCTAACTTCTATTCTTCCTATGTGTAATACTAATTAATATCAGGTAAAAGGACTTTATAAGACAATTATTAACTTACCTCTGCCTTGAGATTGGTAATCACATCCATCCATCTTGGGTCTTGGTACTCCATCTTGGGTCTTGCTATCCATCTCGGGTGTTCCATATGAAAGAGAATTAAACAAATGAGTTTAGCAATTTATACTTCCAATATGACATTGTAATGTATTCAAATTTTGCTACACGCTGCAGTCATGATAGCTAAAGCAAATGTTTCTAACTTCTATTCTTCCTATGTGTAATACTAATTAATATCAGTTAAAAGGACTTTATAATACAATTATTAACTTACGTCTGCCTTGAGATTGGTAATCACATCCATCAATCTTGGGTCTTGGTACTCCATCTTGGGTCTTGCTATCCATCTCGGGTGTTCCATATGAAAGAGAATTAAACAAATGAGTTTAGCAATTTATACTTCCAATATGACATTGTAATGTATTCAAATTTTGCTACACGCTGCAGTCATGATAGCTAAAGCAAATGTTTCTAACTTCTAATGTTCCTATGTGTAATACTAATTAATATCAGGTAAAAGGACTTTATAAGACAATTATTAACTTACGACTGCCTGGGATTGGTAATCACATCCATCCATCTTGGGTCTTGGTACTCCATCTTGGGTCTTGGTACTCCATTTTGGGTCTTGCTATCCATCTCGGGTGTTCCATATGAAAGAGAATTAAACAAATGAGTTTAGCAATTTATACTTCCAATATGACATTGTAATGTATTCAAATTTTGCTACACGCTGCAGTCATGATAGCTAAAGCAAATGTTTCTAAATTCTAATGTTCCTATGTGTAATACTAATTAATATCAGGTAAAAGGACTTTATAAGACAATTATTAACTTACGTCTGCCTGGGATTGGTAATCACATCCATCCATCTTGGGTATTGGTACTCCATAATGGGTCTTGCTATCCATCTCGGGTGTTCCATATGAAAGAGAATTAAACAAATGAGTTTAGCAATTTATACTTCCAATATGACATTGTAATGTATTCAAATTTTGCTACACGCTGCAGTCATGATAGCTAAAGCAAATGTTTCTAACTTCTATTCTTCCTATGTGTAATACTAATTAATATCAGTTAAAAGGACTTTATAATACAATTATTAACTTACGTCTGCCTTGAGATTGGTAATCACATCCATCAATCTTGGGTCTTGGTACTCCATCTTGGGTCTTGCTATCCATCTCGGGTGTTCCATATGAAAAAGAATTAAACAAATGAGTTTAGCAATTTATACTTCCAATATGACATTGTAATGTATTCAAATTTTGCTACACGCTGCAGTCATGATAGCTAAAGCAAATGTTTCTAAATTCTAATGTTCCTATGTGTAATACTAATTAATATCAGGTAAAAGGACTTTATAAGACAATTATTAACTTACGTCTGCCTGGGATTGGTAATCACATCCATCCATCTTGGGTCTTGGTACTCCATCTTGGGTCTTGCTATCCATCTCGGGTCTTCCATATGAAAGAGAATTAAACAAATGAGTTTAGCAATTTATACTTCCAATATGACATTGTAATGTATTCAAATTTTGCTACACGCTGCAGTCATGATAGATAAAGCAAATGTTTCTAACTTCTATTCTTCCTATGTGTAATACTAATTAATATCAGGTAAAAGGACTTTATAAGACAATTATTAACTTACCTCTGCCTTGAGATTGGTAATCACATCCATCCATCTTGGGTCTTGGTACTCCATCTTGGGTCTTGGTACTCCATTTTGGGTCTTGCTATCCATCTCGGGTGTTCCATATGAAAGAGAATTAAACAAATGAGTTTAGCAATTTATACTTCCAATATGACATTGTGATGTATTCAAATTTTGCTACACGCTGCAGTCATGATAGCTAAAGCAAATGTTTCTAAATTCTAATGTTCCTATGTGTAATACTAATTAATATCAGGTAAAAGGACTTTATAAGACAATTATTAACTTACGTCTGCCTGGGATTGGTAATCACATCCATCCATCTTGGGTATTGGTACTCCATAATTGGGCTTGCTATCCATCTCGGGTGTTCCATATGAAAGAGAATTAAACAAATGAGTTTAGCAATTTATACTTCCAATATGACATTGTAATGTATTCAAATTTTGCTACACGCTGCAGTCATGATAGCTAAAGCAAATGTTTCTAACTTCTAATGTTCCTATGTGTAATACTAATTAATATCAGGTAAAAGGACTTTATAAGACAATTATTAACTTACCTCTGCCTTGAGATTGGTAATCACATCCATCCATCTTGGGTCTTGGTACTCCATCTTGGGTCTTGCTATCCATCTCGGGTGTTCCATATGAAAGAGAATTAAACAAATGAGTTTAGCAATTTATACTTCCAATATGACATTGTAATGTATTCAAATTTTGCTACACGCTGCAGTCATGATAGCTAAAGCAAATGTTTCTAACTTCTATTCTTCCTATGTGTAATACTAATTAATATCAGTTAAAAGGACTTTATAATACAATTATTAACTTACGTCTGCCTTGAGATTGGTAATCACATCCATCAATCTTGGGTCTTGGTACTCCATCTTGGGTCTTGCTATCCATCTCGGGTGTTCCATATGAAAGAGAATTAAACAAATGAGTTTAGCAATTTATACTTCCAATATGACATTGTAATGTATTCAAATTTTGCTACACGCTGCAGTCATGATAGCTAAAGCAAATGTTTCTAACTTCTAATGTTCCTATGTGTAATACTAATTAATATCAGGTAAAAGGACTTTATAAGACAATTATTAACTTACGACTGCCTGGGATTGGTAATCACATCCATCCATCTTGGGTCTTGGTACTCCATCTTGGGTCTTGGTACTCCATTTTGGGTCTTGCTATCCATCTCGGGTGTTCCATATGAAAGAGAATTAAACAAATGAGTTTAGCAATTTATACTTCCAATATGACATTGTAATGTATTCAAATTTTGCTACACGCTGCAGTCATGATAGCTAAAGCAAATGTTTCTAACTTCTATTCTTCCTATGTGTAATACTAATTAATATCAGGTAAAAGGACTTTATAAGACAATTATTAACTTACCTCTGCCTTGAGATTGGTAATCACATCCATCCATCTTGGGTCTTGGTACTCCATCTTGGGTCTTGCTATCCATCTCGGGTGTTCCATATGAAAGAGAATTAAACAAATGAGTTTAGCAATTTATACTTCCAATATGACATTGTAATGTATTCAAATTTTGCTACACGCTGCAGTCATGATAGCTAAAGCAAATGTTTCTAACTTCTATTCTTCCTATGTGTAATACTAATTAATATCAGGTAAAAGGACTTTATAAGACAATTATTAACTTACCTCTGCCTTGAGATTGGTAATCACATCCATCCATCTTGGGTCTTGGTACTCCATCTTGGGTCTTGCTATCCATCTCGGGTGTTCCATATGAAAGAGAATTAAACAAATGAGTTTAGCAATTTATACTTCCCATATGACATTGTAATGTATTCAAATATTGCTACACGCTGCAGTCATGATAGCTAAAGCAAATGTTTCTAACTTCTATTCTTCCTATGTGTAATACTAATTAATATCAGTTAAAAGGACTTTATAATACAATTATAAACTTACGTCTGCCTTGAGATTGGTAATCACATCCATCAATCTTGGGTCTTGGTACTCCATCTTGGGTCTTGGTACTCCATTTTGGGTCTTGCTATCCATCTCGGGTGTTCCATATGAAAGAGAATTAAACAAATGAGTTTAGCAATTTATACTTCCAATATGACATTGTAATGTATTCAAATTTTGCTAAACGCTGCAGTCATGATAGCTAAAGCAAATGTTTCTAACTTCTAATGTTCCTATGTGTAATACTAATTAATATCAGGTAAAACGACTTTATAAGACAATTATTAACTTACGTCTGCCTTGAGATTGGTAATCACATCCATCCATCTTGGGTCTTGGTAATCCATCTTGGGTGTTGCTATCCATATTTGGTCTTGCTATCCATCTTGGGTCTAGGTATATCCATTATTGGTCTTGGTATCGATCTTGGGTCTTCGTATCCATCTTGTATCTTGCTATCCATCTCTGGTGTTTCATATAAAAGGGGATATGAAAAGCGATGAGAAAGGATTGAATATGAATGGTGATGAGAGGTTGGGAAATAGGAAATATGAATGGTGATAAGAAATAGTGTGAAATGAGAAATATGGTGTGGTGAGGAGAATGGAGAATGAATAATGGGTATGGAAACATAGACATTTCAAACTTACTTTGTGCTGATCATAATCTTTCTTCAAATGTATTATTTCCATGCGGCAAGGTTGGTGTAGTTTTGTCTGTTGTAAAAGAAAGATATTGAGAAATTTAATATTTCAATAATAAAATGAATGGATGAATATATATCTTGAGAATATTGTAATTGAATAATAAAAGTTGAATGGATAAATATATATCTTGAGAATATTGTAATTGTTGAAGCAGGAAGGGGTGTGTAAACAAAATGGGTAAAAAGTAATGTAATACTTTTGTAATCACAAGTAAAACATAATAATCAGACTATCAATGCATACATTGTAATATTGCAATGTATGGAGAAGTGACATGCCCTGCAGACTGGATTTGATATAGTGTTTGTATTTTAATACTTGCTTAATTTTGCACATATCACTTTCTGTATTTATAATAAAACAAGTGACCCAGTAGTCAAACTATCTGTCATTTAAAAAAAAAATAATTCCATTAATTCCATTAAAGGTACAGAATAGGGTCAAGGTTAATCTTTGATGTTGTGTGAATGAATGAATGAATGAGCATTGTCTAGAAGTAGTTTAACTATGCTGTGCTGTGCTGTGCTGTGCTGTGTTGTGTTGTGTTGTGTTGTGCTATAAAATATCAATAGGTGAATGGTTTTGTGGTTCCCAGGTCAACATCACATATAAACTAGGTCAAAATCTTCCCTACTAAACCTACCTATAATCATTATTAGCTTATGGCTTGAAAAATAATTTCTTCATGCAATGAGTGGTGAAAGTTGTTTACTACTATAGATATCATTTATGATCACATTCATTAATTTTCCAGTGAATGAAAAATTACACCCAAAATCTGCCACAGAAAAAGAAAACTACATCTATATAGTTGGTATGAACAATCTAAGTAGACCCCTCCCCCCACTCATCCTCCGCCGTTAACCGAGGTACATGCACATGTAAATATCACAGAACTTGATTATTATACCCAATACCAATTTTGAACAATCAAAATATCAAAATTAGCAATCAATTTAAAAACATCAGCAAAAGCATTGTCGGAAAATATACGTTTTAAGACTCTTCTTGACAGGAGCAATTTTCTCAAGTAGTAGTCGAAGCTCAAGCGGTAAACTATTCCACAGTTTAGGAGCATACACACTGAAAGCCCTGTCACCATACGTTTTAGAAGATTGTTTTCCATGATCTTTAATAGAGAAAGGATTCAGTCTGATTCCAACACTCTTTCTCGTATTATGTAATGGATGATCGATACTGATAAGTTCGGATAAGTAGTTCGGCGCTACTTCTCCTTTACGGATAATTTTGAAGATAATACAAAGAATTATACTAATATAACGGACTCGCTGTTTGATCGGCAGCCAACGTTAATCCTTCAGCACTGGATTCACATCAGCTTGACGACCAATCCTCCATCTTGTCACCAATCGAGCAGCAGCGCTTTGAATATTTATATGTAGGTAGACCGAAAAACAAACTGTTACAGTAATCTAATTTCGATGTAACAAAAGCATGAACTTATTTTTCAGCACTAGACTGGTCCAACAGTTTTCGAATTTTACTCAATCGCCAGAGTGAATGAGACGCCGCTCCCTTACAAACATAACGAATATGCTCATCCATGAGTCCAAAAGAGTCAACCACCACACCAAGGTCACACACAACTGTTGATTGAGTAATCATGGCATCAACTATTCATACATTAATCGAACTTGACTGTGAACTATTGTGGGGTGTGAACCAGACAACTTCTGTCTTACCATCATTGAGCGCCAACTTATTTGTCATCATCCATTAACGAATTTCATCCACACATGCCTCTACACGTGTAACGACAGTGGGTTGAGCAAGGGTGTCACAAGCAATATATAACCCAGAGTCATCAGCATATATAATGGAATTAAAGCCATGACGTGTGATGATGTTCTCAATCGGAGCCATGTACAAAGCAAACAAAACAGGCCCAAGAACCGAACCCTGTGGTACACCCTATTTCAGAACGTGTTCATCCGACATCATCGACTTAACAGACACTTGTCGCGTCCTACCTTTCAAAAAGAATTCAAACCAATTTAAAGCAGTCCCTTGTATGCCAAAGCGGGAACATAGCCTGCCCGAGAGAATGTTATGGTCGATGGTGTTATTATCTTATTTACCCCTATGAGTAGCTTTACTTGTGTTTAATTCAATCAACGATGAATTCGTTTAACAGATAGAGGCAAATTGACTGATGAGCACCCCTGAAATACCCTTATACAACTATCTAAGTACTTCACTATTGTAAGTCTACAGAACATATAGAAAAATCTACATACAAAATATCAAAATATGCATGGATTGTATGCTCTCCAGGTAGCTGAGGAAGTATAAAGGGCTGTTGTGCTGCTATAGGGGTAATAATTGTACAATGCTTTGAGCACAATGGGAAAGCACTTATAGACAGAACTGCCCTATATAAAGAGGATTATGGCTAATCAATGCAAATGTGGGAAATTCAAACTGCTGTACAGAACACTAACTTCTGGGTCTTGTTTTCAGCTCCGAGAAACACACGGGTCATGTATCATGTACAAATTGTTTGTGAATGTCGTAGGATGGTAACTCGATACACAAATTAGTTGAAAATCAGTCTGTTTCTTTCATAGAATGAAAAACAACTTTCCAAATGAGACAAATTCCCCTGCAAACAGCTGCTAAGATTGAGTGTCATTCAGGATTATTCAAATGTGCGGCATTTGCATGTGAAAAACCCAGATAAAAGGGCATGTTTATATTTTGGTGATTACTTGCCAGACGTGAGTCATCACAAGTTCTCCACCTCCAAAAATACAGTCGGTCATATGCAAAATAGGGTCTCAGGCACCGGCAGTTGTATGTTTAACATCTTCAGTACCGTGCACGCTGGATATATCCGGCACTGAATCCAGTTAGCATATACCTTGTCTGTCAGGTATATCCGGCGCTGTTTAAACAACTTCAAAGTTCTGTTGTCGATCACTCTTTGCATGCATGTAAGCTTTCAAGCTACCATTGCCCTCTACGACCATTAAATCTTATAAAATTATACTTTCCACCTACGAGGGCGCCTAGATATTCTAACATATGACCTCGAGGTATGTTCTGTGTTGTTGTTGTTGTTGTTGTTGTTGTTGTTGTTGTTGTTGTTGTTGGTGTTGTTGGTGTTGTTATGAGTCGGCCATTTTGGAGATTCCGCGTTTTAAAATCATGGCGTGAGTTTATCACTGGCATGGTTAGACGGCCACGGATAAGTACACACTATACTTTGCACATGATTAGAGATGGAGATGGCAGCAACACAGAAAGCGTGATAGATGACATTAACAGTGATTCCAGAGAAGAGTGAATTATATCAAAATGCTGGTATACAAATAGATCAATCCTGGTTACATACAATTAACAATCCTGACAACCCAGATCTATGTAGATTCAAAGAAAATGATGACTGAAGAAAATGTTGATTTATCAGATAACGAAGATCCTTGTGATGCTTCATCAGATGATGATTTTTTTAGTGAAGTTGATGTGACAGACACTGCTCAAGCCAATATGGATACTTTACTTGATGATTCACAACTTACAGGTGAAAACACATAAACATATTTTGCACCAGCTGAAAGTAAGAGACCTCTCAGCATATTCCAAGACACAAATGCAGAATACGTGGCATTTTCAACAATATTTTGTGGCAAAGAACGACATGTTAATGCACATTATAGTGATATTTGTAAATGGAAATTGAGAAGTATTGATAGGCGAGTCGCAGAATCTATACCAAATATATTCTTTAAGATGAAGAAACTACAAATTAAACAAGTTCCTGACAAAGTGTATCTTGCATTACGTAGATGTATAAATCAAATAATGAGAGTATTACAGATGATGATCTTCTAAGCTCTGATGCATTCAATGGTTAATCTAGATGAAGGTTACTATATATTTCGTAGTTTGCGAAATTCACCACATTATCTTGAAAAACGTAAGGAAGATGTATTTGCAATGATACGTCACTGGGATTACCAACTTGGTTTATGTCACTATCTGCTGCTGATACTAAATGGATAAATTTACATAGAATACTTGGTAAACGTATTGATGACAAAGATTATACCGATGAGGAACTACAAGCTATGGACTGGAAAACAGTGACTTGACTACTTCAGTCAGATCCTGTAACATGCAAGATTATTTGATCATAGAGTACAACAGTTTATCAATAATGTTTTGAAATCAGACCATGACCAAATAAGACACGTGAGAGACTACTTCTATAGAGTTGAATTCCGACAAAGGGGTTCCCCTCATATTCATATGATTGTCTGGATTGACAATGCTCCTAAACACAATGAACAACCAGATGAAGAAATCACAAAACTTATTGACAAATATGTCGCTTGTTCAGCTGATGTACCTGATGAAATGGCACATCTTGTCAACTTACAAACACATAAATACTCAAAGACATGTCGACAGAAAGGAAAACCAGTTTGTCGGTTTGGATATCCTATTCCACCTATGTCTAGTACTGCAATTTTAGAACCACTAGATGCAGACACAAAGGATAAAGAGAAATATGAACAACTGTATGAACGCATAAAAACTGTGCTGAATGGTATGAATCAGGGTCAAGATATGTCATTTGATGATTTCCTTGAACTAAAAATCACACATGATGATTACCTAAATGCTGTTAGAAGTTCACTCACTTTACCAACTGTCTTCCTCCAATGAAAACCATCACAAAAACAGTCAATGCTTACATGAAAACAAGCGTACTACCAGCATGATATCCAGTATATTCTAGACCCATATGCATGTACTATGTACATAGTCTTATACATTAGTACATCACAACGAGGCGAGACAAGGCATTATTGATCTAAGAACACAAGTACGTCATATTGGCAACAAATTCTTAAACTGTGTTATTTATCGATTCATCAACACCAAATGAAAGGACGTACTTAGGGACCGGACAGAATTTACGGAGGGGGGGGGGGGGCCTGGGGAGAAATGGGGGGGGGGGGGCATGAAAAAATGGGAGGCTTGAAGGGGGGCCATGAAAATTCTCATGGTTTGAAAGGGGGGGGGGGGCCGCGAAATATTTTGTCATTGAAAAAAATTAATATGTTAGAAAATTTAGCATTGCATGAGATAGCACTTGTTATCGCCTTTAATATTGAATGTCTACACTTTCATTTATGTATTAAAATGGAAGTGTGTACGTTTGTATGTACCTATTTAGTGAAGCATAAAAACACTACTCAAGATTAATTTGATACACCCTGAATTACTCTTATATACTCCAAGTTGTAAACACACTCACACACACACACACACACACACACACACACTTACACACACTTACACACACACACTTAGACACACACACATATGTATACATACATACATACATACATACATACATACATACATACATTTTAGCACTGTGGAAACAGGTTCAGTGTGTAATTACCATCAGGATACATATATATATATATATATATATATATATATATATATATATATATATATATATATATATATATGTATATATATATATATATATATATATATATATATATATATGTATATATATATATATGTATGTATGTATGTATGTATGTGATTAAAAAGTGACCTTTTGGTGAAAAATGTAAATACAAAAACGTCTGGCCAGATTAATTTAGATAGATGTTTTATTTCTTTCCTTGACACTATTCTTGAGTTTCACTCTCAGACTCACTAGAGTCTGAAGATGTGAGGCAAGACTTGTCTTTCTATCTAAAACCAGTGAAATTAAACTATTTCCCTCCTCAGCATCATCACATGCATCTATCTGTACTAAATATTGTAAAGCATTTAGATGTCTGCGTGGTGTTAAGTGTTTTTTCATCAGTGACTTTGCACTAAAGCAATGGAGAGGTATATGAATACTCTAGTCAATATACATGGTTGGGACCAGAGATGGTAAGAATTCCACAACCTGTACCAGACCCGGACAGTCCAATGCACTATCTTCCAGTTCATAAGTGTCCAACTTTTGACAGTGAAGGAAAGCAGAGAGAGGCAGATGACTGGCAACCCAGGTCAAATATCACAAGGAAATTCAGAAAGGGTGAATTGACAACCAAATAATAGGCGGAAGAATTTTCAAAATTATTTTATGTTGATTGCAAACATATTGAAGCATATGTTCAACACCTGCAAAACCTAAAGAATGTTCAAGAAATGAGAATGCGTACAAGGTTAAGTCATAAAAAGGAGAAGAAAATCAAGCCGTACCAGGACTATAATTGGCTTGACTTAGTTGTGCATGGAAAGTTAAGCTCTCTTCAGGTTGCTGAATTAGACAAATACTTGAAATATCAGCAACTAATACATACATGGTAGGAAGGATGACAAGTTGAAAGCTGTTACATGTGATGTGTTAAGAAGAACTTCAAGAGAGCAACAGAAGTCAGTGATTGAAAAGAACACAGGTGATGAAAGTGAAGAGGAACTGTGTGACAGTGAAGAAGGAGATATTGTTTTAGAAGAAATTCGTAGTGATACATCATGTACTAGTGACAGTGACAGTGAGAGTGACAGCGAATAAAATGAGTCTAGCCATCAAAAAGACCAGGGTGGTTCCCTTATTGTTCAAACTAGATCAGGTAGACTGGCTGGATCATGGAAACTTGCTTTTATATAAATTCAAGATTATTAATAAAGGGATTGTATTGCAAAGGCTATTCATCATTGACACTGCACTTCAAGCTTAATGTGAATGGTTTAGAAAACTGTGAGTAATACGCATCTGATCACTGTACAGTGTATTGAATACAATTCTGAATTTGCTGTCCCCATCATGAAGACACAAATGCCTGACACTATAGGTTTAAATATGTATGGTTTTGGAACTGAAAGCATATTGATTACATCTAAGTATTCCACAACATTCTGAATTTCTTTGCACTTTCATGAAGTCACAAATGTCTTACATTTACATGTGTATTGATAATGCATTTGGTGTAGGAAAGTGAAAGCTATATTTGTCAGACCTCAGTGTGCATAAAATCCTTAGTTTGCTAGCACTTCATGACATCACAAATGTCTGACATTAGATAGTTATTGTGTTATGAGTATAAATAGATATTTGAATACACTATGTAGGTGATGTGATGTCCTTAGATACTCCCCACAAATGTCCCCACTACAGTTTTTCACAAATCACGCATGTGAATGTGTGTTTACTCTGTGTCTGTGTTTCTGTGTATGTATCAGTGAATGACAGTTAAAACAACCACATCAAATGCCTTGGTATTAAGTGATGACTACTTATGGTGTCTAGTTGGGAAATAAACAAGATTATACAACATGCTACAGTAACAAAACAAAATTGTACTCTTTTTAGTTATTGTAGGGGGCAGGATATTGTGCACTTTTTTTCTCTTTTTTTTTTGGGGGGGGGGGGCATGAAATTTTTATACTTTTGAAAGGGGGGGCCAGGAAAAAAAACAAGTCAGAGATAATTTCTTCCCAGGCCCACCCCCTGCCGTAAATTCTGTCCGGTCCCTTACTGAAAAGCAGACAGGTACTAGAAAAGATGCCCTTAGGTTCTACAGGTATAGAGTCTGACAATATAATCAAGCGATATACTAAAAGACCCACAGCCTTAGAACATTGGTGTCTTGCAGACTATGCATCTACAAAATATAAACTAGATGTGAAGTATTCAAAGAATATCAATAGAACAATATAGGTGCAGCACGTCCAAAACAGCGCTCCACAAATCGTCAAAATTTTCGCCAAAGTAGCGTTGTACCAGGCTCACCACGTCAAGTAATTTTCATATTCGACTGACTGGTACTGAGCGTGACTTCTAATGCCAAGGAAGAAGCCTAGGAAAAAGAAATTGAGCTCAAGTACTGACAGCGAAAGCAACCCAGAACCGAAGCGTTGCCGCAAAATGGCCGCTCAAGCCGAAGCTGTGCAGTCTCCACCAATTGACGACCGCCTGACGGAAATACTCAACACTCTTGCCGTATTTGGTAAGAAAATCGATAAAATTTCATCCGTCGAAGACCGTATAACTGAACTGCAAAAGTCTGTAGACTTTATTAGTGGCAGTTTTGACACCTTCAAGAAAGAACTTGATGACATCAACGCACAGGCAGCGCAGTTAAAAACAGAAAACGAACATCTGCAAGGGCGACTACAAGCAACTCAACGAGAACTGAGCACCACGCAAGATGAAATGCATGAATTGCAACAATACACTAGAAGAAACATACTAGAAATAAGTGGAGTACCTCAACACGCTGGTGAAGATACCGATGACATTGCAATCCGAGTAGCAGAGGCAGTCGGTGTAATTGTATCAGCAAGCGACATTGACAATAGCCACCGTCTACCACGCCGGCACCAGGAAAATACAACTGAGAGAAAACAACCACCACCAATTATAGTGAAGTTCACGAGAAGAACAGTGAGAAATAACATTTATTACTCCAGGAAGAATTTAAAAGATAAGACACCAAAACACTTGAATCTTGATAGACAAGCAACAAACAGAATATACATTAATGAAAGTCTGTCTTCAGTTATGAAGCGCTTATTTCATCAAGCAAACGAACGACGTAAAATGCTCAACTGGAAGTTTATCTGGACAAACAACGGAAAGATATACACCAGAAAAGATGCAGATTCGCAACCCATCATGATCGCTTCAAGCAAGGCCGTCAACCGCATAGCCTGAACTGACAATTTCTCGAACATTTTAATCACTTTATCAGTATCACCATGGATATACTTTCTCAGCCTTCAATTCTCAAGTGTAGTTGTGATTCACTTTCCGTTGAGGATTTTAACCCAGGTAAATCCAGCATGCTGGATTCATTATCACTTTCCGTACTTCATTTAAATATTCGTTCACTCAGCAAACATTTCGATGATCTTGTTCCCCTGTTGAATATCATTAAGCATAACTTTCCTATTATCGCTCTCACAGAAACGTGGTTACATAACCATGTTGATTGTTCTTTGTTCCAGTTACCGTCATACCAACTTATCACTTGCAATCGTCAACATTCTCAAGGTGGTGGTGTCGCCCTGTATGTACATTCGTCTCTGTCATTTTCTCGTATCGATCACATTACCATCGCTAATTGCGAATCATTATTCATTGAGACGCTTTTCGGAAACAAAAAGGTAGTTATCGGCGTTATGTACAGACAACCGAACACCCCACCCCAAGAATTTTTGGACAGCTTAGAAATGTGTATCAACAACATGTCAGCCAGTAATAGGAAATGTATTATTGTAGGTGACATCAACATCGATGTTACCTCAACTTCTAATACTGTGGAAAAGTACATATCTCTCCTCAATAGTTATAACTTTGAACAGACAATTAGCATTCGGACCAGAATCTGTGAAAATACTGCCACTACAATTGACCACATTTTAACAAACATTACAGACCACTTCATTGAGTGTGGTTGCATTGAAACTGACGTCAGCGACCATTTCTGTACTTTTGCTATTGTGAAAAACCTGAAGTATGTCTTTAAACAGAACACTTCTTCCGTCAACTTTGATTTCTCAGGGTTTAATAAAGAAGCCTTTCTGACGGATTTAAGCAACATTTCCTGGCAGCCGGTCTATGAAAGTACTGATCCAAACGATGCTTACAAAATATTCTATGACAAATATTTTAGTATCGCATCAAAGCATGTACCCAATAAAAAGAAGTCTAAACGAAAATGCACAAGTACCCATAGACCTTGGTTGTCCAGGGGACTGCTTACATCGATCAGGAAGAAACACAGTATGTACTCAAACTTACAAAAATCTCCAAATAATGTTGAACTTAGGCGCCAATATAACTTGTACAGAAACGTCCTTACAAAACTCCTCAGATCAGCCAAACGACATTATTACAAAAACAAGCTTTCTTCTGTCAGTGGAAACACAAACAAAACTTGGCAAGTTATTAATGAGATTATTAACAAAAATTCTACCAAAGGAGATGCGCCTAGGAAAATCAAATTGGACAACGATGAGTTAGTGACTGAGAGTTCCCACATTGCCAACATTTTCTGCGAATATTTTACAAATATCGGCCCAAACCTTGCATCTAGAATACACACAACTACTAACTTCAGTCAGTATTTGAAAGGAAATTATGTCAATTCATTCTTCTTGAGACCTGTTGTCGAAGATGATATTGCCAACGAAATCAAAGGGATCGATCCAAAGAAAGCTGTCGGGTATGACTTCATTCACCCTCTTTTGGTCCAACATGCCGTTGATTATATTTCCCGCCCACTTGCACATATTATTAATTTATCTATTTCACATGGACTTTTCCCCGATGCTCTTAAATCTGCCAGAATTACTCCTGTTTTCAAAAAGGGCTCCCCATTAAATGGCGGCAACTACAGGCCAATTTCCATTCTCCCTACTTTAAGAAAGATTATTGAAAATTTGGTCAACAAGCAATTAGTTTCATTTCTTGACAAATATGACATCTTGTTGGAAACTCAGTATGGATTTCGGAAAAAACGTAGTACAAAACTTGCTTTGGCCGATCTTGTCTCGGATATAGCTGACAAACTTGACGATGGCCACACAACCCTTGGTATTTTTATCGACCTTAAAAAGGCCTTTGACACCATAGACCATGGCATCCTCTTACGAAAACTTGAGCATTATGGGGTCAGAGGACTTCCGCTCTTATGGTTCAAGAGTTACCTTCAAAATCGCCAACAATCCGTTGTCTTGGATTGGGAAACTTCACATCCCAGACAAGTTCAATGTGGTGTCCCGCAAGGTTCAATACTTGGCCCAACTCTTTTTCTGATCTACATTAATGACATTGACAAATCAACTAACTTCTTCAATTTCAGACTTTTCGCTGACGATACTAACTTATTCAAATTCACTAAATCACAAAATACTAATCTCAACACCATTAATGCTGAATTAAACTTGGTCAATGATTGGTGCAAGACGAATAAACTAACCATTAATGTCGAAAAAACAAATTACATGATAATAAAAACGCCTCAGAGGAGAGTTACCATAGATGGACATCTGTCAATTGGTAACACTCAGATAAAGGGCGTGACATGTGCAGGGTATCTTGGTGTATTAATTGACTCTAATCTCTCTTGGAAATCTCATATTAATAATGTTATAAAAATTATCACACCTAAAATTGGAATATTATCTCGCATTCGTCACTATGTCCCTAGATCTACACTAAATATTCTTTATAATGCAACAATTCTACCTCATCTTAGCTACTGTATAGAGATCTGGGGCAACACCTATACTTCTCACCTTGAACCTATCCTTAGATTACAAAAGAGAATTGTTCGCCTCATTACCTTCTCCGATTTCTGCGCTCACTCTAATCAACTTTTCCACCAACTAAAAATTCTTGACATAAATAAACTATGTAAATTTTTAACTTGTACATTCGTCTTTGACCTAAAACATAATCGTTACTCCCATGACATCACTAAATTTTTCCAACCGCTTCTGCATGATTATCCCACCCGTCAAGTCCTTGCAGGAAATGTTTGTATCCCAAAACATAATCTCACACTCACACAGAACCAAATTACATTTGCTGCTGCAAAGCACTGGAACTCACTCCCCTCCTCAATCAAACAGATAACATCAAGACAAGTATTTAAAAAGGAGTTAAAACAAAACCTCCTCAATTCTATGGCTGATTGATTGATTTAGCTTTTCTACCTTTGTATTTTGCCAATTTTCATTTTGTTCAATAGGTATTCCAGTTATAAGTGTTGTACTGTTTTTTTGTTTTTTTTGTTTTTTTGTTTTTGTTTTTGTTTGTTTTGTTTTTTGTTTTTTTAACTTTTCCCCATTCCTAGATTATTGTTTTCTTTGTTGCTTTGTTTTCCTATCAAATTGTATTTTTTTGGAGTTATTTCTTTATGTATGAGGTAATAGAGTATGCACTTATTTTGTTCTACATGTATATCATTTTTGCAACTCTACATATCTTCATTGTATAAAATGATTTATTTCATATAATTTGTTTGGGCCATGAAGGAAGATTAGTTCTGCTGAACTATATTTCATGGTCCCCACCAATTATACTTAGTTAGATTTATGAAATGTAAATACTTATTATTATGGTGAAAATAAATTATTATTATTATTATTATTATTATAATAACTCTAGCATTACTGCAAATGATGACCACAATGATGATGATCTTAAGCCAGACTCTAACAATAACTAAAGAAACCTCAATCCTAAACACTGGCAACGTGTATATATTTGTAGTAAAATCAAGAAACATGTTAATGCCAGGGTTAGTCGATAAGTTAACTAATAAAAACTACTATCGAGAGAAATTATTCTTATTCACTCCTTGGTGAGATGAGAGCACAGACTTGCTGAGTGGTTTTGTCTCTTATGAGGAGGTATATAAACATACCAAACCAAACATTGTACATAAAATCACAGCATATGGACATAATGTCGATGTACTGCAAAAGGCAATAGAACAATCACAACAATGACGATGACGATATGTCTCAATATGATCAACTTGCTCCAAGTACACAACAGACAGGTAGAGTTGATGCCTTAGATGGTACTACAGACAGTGAACACTATATACATGTATATTTCAACCCTAGCAACTCTGACAATATTCAGTATGATATTGGTCCTGATATTGGCCTTCCAACAAGCACTGTTGATGACACATTAACCATACCTGGTCGAATACCTGATGCACAATATCTTAAACTTGTTAGGTCACTGAATGTTAAAACAAAGGGAAATATTCAATCACATTCTGAAATAAGTACGGACAAAAACAACCATTTCATATATTTTTAACAGGTGGTGCTGGTGTCGGTAAATCAGTAGTTGTCAGAATGCAGTATCAAGCATTACATAGATATCTTTGTTCAAGTGAAGGACAAAATCCAGAAGATTGTAGAACACTACTCTGTGCACCAACTGGTAAAGCTGCATATAACATAAATGGCTGTAAAAATAACTTTGCTTTCCAAATTCCTGCAAATCAAGGATTTGACTATAAACCTTTAGACAGTGACAAACTAATCTCAATTACAGTTAAATATAGAAATTTATCTGTTGTCATTATGGATGAAGTCAGTATGGTTGGACATCTAAGATTTCAGGAACTCATTGGTAATAAGAAATTATTTGGAGGTATTTCCATACTTGTAATTGGTGATCTATTTCAACTAAAACCTGTTATAGATGGTTGGATTTTCCAAGATTTAGTTTGCAACTACGGTCTGTTAGCAACAAATCTATGGTAGGAATTATTCAGAATGCATGAACTTACACAAACAATGAGACAAAAAGATGATCACACTTTTGCTGAGCGGTTAAATAGATTACGTGAAGGAAACCATACATCAGAAGACAAAGAGGTACAAAAACAACACAAAGTTGATCAGTATGGTTCATCATAGATATAGATACATCTAATGGCACTAGTCTATACTCAATAAACAGACACATACACATGTCTAATATCACTAGTCTATACTCAATACACATAGACACATCTAATGGTACTAGGCTATACTCAATACACAGACATGTCTAACGGTACTAGTCTATACCCAATACACATAGACACATCTAATTGTACTAGTCTATACTCAATACACATACATACACACGTCTAATGGCAATAGTTTATACTCAATACACATAGACAAAGACACGTCTAATGGCACTAGTCTATACTCAATACATATAAACATACACATCTAATGGCACTAGCATATACTCCATACACAGAAATAGACACATCTAATGGCACTAGTCTAAACTCAATACATATATACATACACGTCTAATGGCACTAGCGTATACTCCATACACAGAAATAGACACATGTACATGTAATGGCACTAGTCTACACTCGACACACATAGATATAGACACATCTAATGGTACTAGTCTATACTCAATACAAATACATGTGTAACAGCACTAGTGTGTACTCAACACATA
This sequence comes from Glandiceps talaboti, assembly GCF_964340395.1. Taxonomy (NCBI): domain Eukaryota; kingdom Metazoa; phylum Hemichordata; class Enteropneusta; family Spengelidae; genus Glandiceps; species Glandiceps talaboti. The sequence goes on along the minus strand of NC_135562.1, from coordinate 20,557,207 downwards.
TATACATAGACATGTCTAATGACACTAGTTTATACTCAATACACAATTATATACATGTACATAGACACATCTGATAGCACTAGTCTATACTCAACACACATATATATATAACACGTCTAATGGCACGAGTCTATACTCAATAAACAGACACATACACACGTCTAATGGTACTAGTCTATACTCAATACACATAGATATAGACACGTCTAACAGCACTAGTATATACTCAATACACAAACATAGACACATCTAATGGTACTTGTCTATACGCAATACATATATACATACATGTGTAATGGCACTAGTGTGTACTCAAGGCATATATACATAGACATGTCTAATAAATAGTCTATACTTATACACATATACATGTATATAGACACTTCTAATAGCACTAGTCTATACTCAATAAACAGACACATTTGCCTCACATTAATATATAGTTTGATTTGATAAATTTAGAGGTCACCTAAAAAATGTTTTTCTTCAAAATGTTGAAGACAAACTTCATTCATATAACAAAATCTCATGCTACAAATAATTGTATATGTTCATCACTTGGGTTTCAATGCTTATCTATGGACGCTGCACCACATATTGCTGAACACTGCAATATTTCAACTCAGCCCACAATCTTTAGGAATGTTACTATTCTGACAAACATAAAAAAGTTATTCTTTTAGAATATTTAAAACAAATCCCATTTATCGATGATATAAAAGTCAAAACTGAACTTCCACAAACCAGAATCTTAACTGCATTTCTTGGCTACATGGCTACATAGCGTAAGCTAGTAAATTGTAGTCTTAGTTTATCGACCATACGTCGAATCAGAACACTGATATATATAATGCATCAGATCTCTATTGACAATCAGGTCACTTGCACATGTTATGTTCTCATTCCTTATTACATATATGTCTTCGTATTACTACATAATTAAACATCTTGTTAAACTTGCTTTTTTTTCAGCTGCCGTCTCTGCCACAAGAAAAAGCTCAGCATTCAAGAACAGGCGGCAATATTTCTGTTACAGTCAATGAAGACAAAGATGACAGTCATCCTAAAACTATTCGAGAAGACTGCTTCTGTACTTCTTACTCATTCCAATATAAACATCCACAGAACACCACCATCCAATTACACGAACTTCTTGTGGATAAACTATACAATAACCAGATTACATTCCAATGCTCAGGCAATAACAAAGCTAAAATTGTAACTCTGCCACTGACAACTGCACAGGATTGTATTGTTATTAGTTTCCTTGTTTTCATTTGTTTTTCTAGCTATAAAATATCATACTCTCCCAAAATATTCCATCTTTCAAGCTAAACTTTTTATAGTAGAGTTTGTCAATAATTAGCCATAACTTTGTTATTATTAGGTTTACAAGTGGACAAACTATACAATTACCAGATTAGATTCCAAAGCTCTGGCAATATCATAACAAAGCTAAAATTTGAACTCATTTGTTTTTCTGGCTATAGATATATCATACTCTCCAAAAATATTCCATCGTTCAAGCTAAACTTTTTATAGTACAGTTTGTCATTAAATAGCCACAACTTTGGTATTATTACGTTTACAGGTGGACAAACTATACAATTACCAAAAAACTAGATGTCGATGCTCTGGCAATATCATAACAAAGCTATAATATTAACTCTGCCACTGACAACTGCACAGGATTGTGTTGTCAGTTTCCTTGTTTTCATTTGTTTTTCCGGCCATAAATATATCATACTCTCCAGAAATATTCCATCTTTCAAGCTAAACCTTTTTAGTAGAGTTTTTTAGTAGAGTTTGTCATTAAGTAGCCATAACTTTGGTATTATTAGGTTTACAAGTGGACAAACTATACAATTACCAGATTAGATTCCAAAGCTCAGGAAATATCATAACAAAGCTAAAATTTTAACTCCGCCACTGACAACTGCACAGTAACTCTCCAAACATATAGCGGATTGTGTTGTTCATTTCCTTGTTTTCAATTTTTTTTCTGGCTATAAATATATCATACCCTCCAAAAATACTCTATCTTTCAAGCTAAACTTTTTATAGTAGAGTTTGTCACTAAGTTGCCATAACTTTGTTATTATTAGGTTTACAAGTGGACAGTGCACAGGATAGACTGTCGACAGTCGCTCGCGCCTTTTTTTCCTCCGTTTTATCTAAACTCCGACCCGGCGCAACACTAGTCTAATCGCAAACTGATATCGAGGGCCGAAGGCCCGAGTTCGGGCCGAAGGCCCTCGACCATTCGGGCCTTCGGCCCTCAATATCAGTTTGCGACGGATCGGAGTTTAGATAAAACGTAGGAAAAAGGCGCGAGCGACTGTCGACAGTCTATGCACAGGACTGTGTTGTTAGTTTCCTTGTTTTCATTTGTTTTTCTGGCTATAATATATCATACTCTCTTCAAAAATACTCTATCTTTCAAGCTAAACTTTTTATAGTAAGTTTGTTAATAAGTAGCCACAACTTTGTTATTATTATTAGGTTTATAAAAGCATTATAACAATAGGACCCTGGAAGATGTCCAGTTTTGGTTCAGTGTTACATAAAGTTTTAACAAGTGTTACAAAATATTGTCTTTCTTAATAATGGATGTGTGCCATTTTGTGTGCTGATGACACTACCATGTTTGTGTGTACATTACTTTAAGTCAATAACTGCACTGCTGAACTATTTCCCATCGTATCTTGTAATGCTTGAAAATTGCTCAAATAAGTATATATAAATAAGTATTACTTTCACTTTTAAACAAAATTTTCAATAGAATTTTTGACTCGGGGGAATTTCCTACTGGCTGGGCAAGGGGAATTATTATACCAATTTTTAAAAAAGGAGACCCTGAAAATCCGGGTAACTACAGAGGAATCACTCTACTCAGCATATTTAGTGAAATTTTCACTGGTATATTAAATAAGCGTTTGTATAGATGGGCAGAGCAAAATGGCAAAATCCCAGAGGAACAGGCTGGGTTTCGTCGAAAATATAGTACAGTGGACAACATTTTTATTTTGAATGCCCTTATCCAAAAACATCTAAGTAGACGCAGATTGCCATTTTACTGTTTATTTGTCGATTTTCAAAAAGCCTTTGATAATGTAGATCATAAAAGGCTGTTCTATAAATTGAGTGATTGTGGGGTAGGTGGCAAAATGATAAATATGATTAAAAGTATTTATGTAGATGTCAAATCCTGTGTAAGAGTAGGGGACAATATGTCTGACTATTTCAGTTGTAACATTGGTGTTAGGCAAGGCTGCATGCTAAGCCCATTACTTTTTGTATTATTCATTAGTGAGCTGCAAACATGTGTAATGCACTCTGGTAACACAGGTGTGCAGATCGATGAATTGTACGATCTATTTCTTTTGTTGTTTGCAGATGACGTAGTTTTCTTTTCGAACACTGTATATGGCTTGCAAAGACTAATTAATATGTTACGTCAATATTGTGTTAAATGGAAACTGAAGGTAAATGTGGACAAAACGAAAATTGTTGTTTTTAAAGCTGGTGGAACTTTAACTAAAAAGGAAAAGTGGTTTTATGACGGACGTAAATTAGAATGTGTCAGTTTTTACAAATATCTTGGAATGCTTTTCTCTTGTAGAGGAGTGTGGGGCAGAGCAGTTCATACTCTTTCACAGCAAGCAAACAAAGACATGAACATTTTGCGTAAATTTTGTTATAATTTTCAAAATCTACCGTTAGGCCTGTACTTCAAATTATTCGATTCCCTAGTCAAACCAATCTTAACATATGGAGCTGAAGTATGGGGATACAAATACTACATAGTTTTAGAACGGGTACAGCTGAAGTTCTGCAGAAAAAGTTTAGGAGTTAGGACAACTACTTCATATTGCGCAGTGCTTGGAGAGTGTGGAAGACTCTCGCTCCATGTCCAGTGTGTCAAACGTTGTGTGAAATATTGGTTAAAGCTTATACACATGGACCGTTCCAGACTTCCTTTCAGAACGTATAAAATGTTATATATTATGGATAGAGATGGAAAAGATACCTGGGCATCACAAGTCCGTTTTTTGCTACAATCTTATGGTTTTAATGATGTTTGGATGGCACAAGAGGTTGGTAATCCTGAATTTTTCTTGGCATTGTTTATTTCTAGAGTAGTTGAAGTGTCATGCCAGGAATGGAATAATAATGTCCGGAAAGACAAAACTCTGTATCATTATGCAAACTTTAAATCATCATTACAACCAGAAATGTATATAAATGTATTGCCAAACAGAAAACTCATCTCTGCACTTGCACGCATTAGATGCTCGTCAGAAAATAAGCTTGCTTTCGTTAAAGGTAGACAAATCGATATTGAGAGAAATCACAGAATCTGTAAATTTTGTTCACAAAACTTAGTAGATGATGAATATCACTTTGTAATGATTTGTACTTTTACTTCTGACATAAGAACATGCTATATTCCTCAACATTATATTTCAAACTCTACATATCATAACTTTGTACTGTTAATGCAAACACAAAACAAAAAAGTAATCTTGGGGCTTGCAAAATATATTTTTAATAGTTTAAAAAAAAGAGGACCCACGACGGGATAATTTTCGTATTTTGTTGCTTTTTTTTTCGCCTTAGACACCTTTGATTTTGAGATGTGTAAATGTTTTATAAGTTATGTACCGAAAGGCCGGTGGCCTAGCTTGTACATGGAAATAAACTTATTATTATTATAAGTATATCTTTAAAAGTTCTAGGGCAGTATGTCTGAAACTTGGTCTGATGTTTGTAGAAATGTTATTCTGCAGAATTTGTTAAAAACATTGTCCCTTAATTCACCAAACCATGACCACGCCCTTAGCACGGCCAGATCCACTACATTTTGGTCAAAAACAACATCTGGTAGGCAAATGAGTAAACATTAAAAAATATCCAAATATCCTTAGCAACCATGACCACAACCATACCCACAGCCAAACGGTGATGTATTTCATGAAAATGACAACAGGAATTCGTAGACAAGTGAACAAAAATTACAGAAATATATGTAAATGTGCCTAGCAACAAGACCACGCCCATAGGAACAGACAAATAATCACATATATTGCAAAGATAACGACTTTATACACAAGTGAATGAACATTAACAAAATCTATCAGACATGTCTACCAACATGACCACACCCATACCAACTGCCAATTGATCATGTATATTGCCAAGATAACAGCAGGGTTGGATAGGCAACTGGATAGTCATTCAGCAAATGACCACCTATACCTAACATGGTTCATCATGTGCATAAACATTCTTAAAAATGTACAGTACAGCTGTGCTACAACGCCATTGGCGCTATTTTTTGAAAGTTGTCTTCAATAGCTATTCAATGATATACATGTATAATATATTGGTACTCTGGAGCAATTCTGGACTTTTTTTCTGGACTCAGTTTGGTTAATTATCTCAATACTGTCAACAAAAGTCAGCCATGCTACATTTTCAACCTAATTCACATAATGGGCGTGGTATATGCTAATACATGCCTATGGTATTGAAGAGGTTAATAGAATCCAACATTATTATTATTATTATTATTATTATTATTATTATTATTATTATTATTATTATTATCATCATCATCATCATTCAACAAGGCCGCTGTATTGTATTTTCCAAACACATTGCTCGTAAAAATATATCTCAAAAATATGAAAAAGGCATTATGATGGCTTTATAAAAGTAGTTTTATACAAAGATGTCTTTTTCTAGCAAATTTTATTTAAATACATGCAGATTTGAGGGGTAAGATCTCAAAATTTCACTTGGAAGGCATGTTTCATGGATTCAGCACTATTAATTTACACTAGAAAAGTTGCCTAGCTTCCAGCTTTTACCCAAAAATGCCAACAAAACGATTTTCCATGGCCAGCGACTTTTTCTGGAATTGGAACTAGACTAGATTGAACAAGGAAAAGCAAGTATTGTATCTCATTAAGTGGATGTGCAGTTTGGATTTGTAGTTTTACCACCAACTATATAATGCAAAAAATATGATTTGTGGAGCAGTGCGCTTTAAGGAAATCAAAAGAATATTTGGTAATATTTGACAAAACTTGCATTTTTTTAAATTTGTATGTCAAATATTTATCATCAGCTAACGCATAACAAATTAACCCAATAGTAATTATTCTTTTCAAATTTTTGCAAAAAATTACTGCCTTGTAAAGTATTCGACATTCATTTACAAACCAAAAATACACTTCTTTCTATGTTACCATGACAACATGCAATAATTGTTTGCTCTGTAGTTTGACTGATTCTAGTTTTATCAACGAACTCAAATTGTTTATATTTTACCACAGATATCACCTACGTCACAGGTCCGTGACTTGAGCCACTGACCATTTACTGTGACGTCGATGTATTTTAACGATGTAAAGGACAAAGTTTAACCTTACCGTATTTATCGTCAACCTCCGACAAGTCTTTGGTTCTTCTTTCCGTCGAAACACGTCCCTCAAAGGCATCTTCAAGCATCCATAATACGCTGGTGAAGGCAGGACATCAGGATAATTCACATCATTTGGAGGAACTGCAGGTGTAATGCACACGTTTAAGGAAATCAAAACAATATTTGGTAATATTTGACAAAACTCGCATCTTTTAAATTTGTATGTCGAATATTTATCTTCAGCTGACACAGACCGCATGACAAATTTACCTAATTATTCTTTTCAAATATTCACCTTACAATCCTTCAAAAATACCGCCAATGGCGTTGTAGCACAACTGTACAGTTTTTAAAAATGTTTATCCACATGGTTGTCCATGCTAACAATAAGTGTTCATTTGCTGAATGACTATCCAGTTGCCTATCCAACCATGTTGCTATCTTTACGACATATGCTATAATTTGGCTGTTGCTATGGGCATGGTCAAGTAGTTAGATATACTTGCATACATTTGTGTATGTTTTTGTTCACTTTTGTATGAATTCCTGATGTTATCTTTGCAATATACGTGATCATTTGGCTGTTGCTATGGGCGTGGTCTTGTTGCTAGGCATATTTACACATTTTTGAATGTTTATTCAATTGTCTATTAATCCTCATTGTTATCTTCACAATATATGTAATCAGTTGGCTGTTGCTATGGGCGTGGTCTTGTTGCTAGGCACATTTGCATATATTGTTTGAATGTTTATTCAAAAGTCTAATTAAACCCTGTTATCTTTGTGAAATACACGACCGTTTGGCTGTTGCTATGGGCGTGGTCATGGTTGGTTGCTAGGTTATTTGCATACATTTATTGAATGTTTACTCACTTGCCTACCAGATGATGTTATTTGACCAAAATATACTGCCATTTGGTTGTTGTTAAGGGCGTGGTCATGGTTGCTAGGGCCAATTTTGTCAAAATGTTTTGAAGAAAATCTACAGAATAACACTTTCAGAAACATCTTATCAAGTTTCAGACTCATTGACCAAGTACATTTTGAGATATAAGTTTTTGACCAAAAATGAACATTCTTACACCTAATTTGCTTATCACTCATGGAATCATTGTATGCTTAATATGTCTTCGTCCATACTTCCCTAGATGCATTCCCATTAAATTTCAGGTCAATCTGCTCAGTAGTTTTTGAATTATGGATTTATTTTTATCAAAAAGACACATTTTTAGCCCTAATTTGCATGTTACTGATGGAATTATCGTGTCATGAACAAATCTTACTTTACACCCCCTTAACAATGTTCCCACCAAATTTCGCACCAATCTGCTTAGTAGTTTCTGAGTTTAAATGTTTTGTCCAAAAATCACATTTTTTGACCCAAATCACACACCAGTGATGCAATTATTTTGATTTGAGCAATTTCCCAAGGTAATGGACCCACCAAATATCATGGCAACCGGTTGAGCGGTTTTTGACTTTAAGTTGTTTACACCACACACACACACACAGACAGACAGACAGACAGACAGACAGACAGACAGACGCCGGGCGATCCCTATCCCACAACTGAACTGAGGCTTAAAAAAACTACTCCCTGCCTTGTAAAATATAAGACCGAGTCTGGTGACAGGCGCCGGTCACGAGCACGTCGCGGCGCCTGTCACGAGTACGTCGTGCTCGTGACAGGCGTGACATTTGACATCCATTACGACGTGTTTCGGCGTCACGAAATGCACGTTCTTATCACCTTCGATATTGATCGCTCAAACATTATATCAGTTGTCGAAACTGTTAATTTACGTGTGACAATATCTGGGTTTTTTTTCCAACAACCGTGACTTCAGCTGCGTACACACATATACACTGTCACGTTAAGGTTATAACCGCATGTATGATGTATTGTAGGACACGATCTATGTGCAACGAGTAAAGGTAGTTAATCCAAAACAACTAAAGTTTGTTGCAACAATAACATTCATTATTATGAAACTGGCCAGAATTGAAATAAGATGGTACAATATACTGTGAGCGTGAGCAAAATAGCTTTAGGAACAAATACGTGAGAAAAAAAGAATGTATACTACAATGTACGATATGAAGTAAACCGAATCTATACTACTACAACAACAATAATAATAATAATAATAATAACAACAACGTTACAAGGCGATATAGAACAACTGGTTTAGGTTGAAAAGAAATACAAATACACCATACATCATGTATCGGCCGGCGAACGATATGTAGCCCAAGCTCCGTCATGTCAGTTTCACGCTTGCTCACGATTTAGACATTTTTTGAAAGTTCTTTGTATTCAGGGTACGAAGGCAATCATTTCAAAGGTAACCAGAGAGTGTTTTTTATATCAATACACACAGATTCCGTAAAAATCCCGAACCTGTCACGAGTACGTCTGTGCGGCCGAGTCTGCTGACAAGCGCCGGTCACGAAACACCCCGAAAATTATAATTGAATCGACATTCATTTACAAACCAAAAATACACTTCTTTTTACAACTTTACCTTGACAACATTCAATAATTGTTTGCTCTGTAGTTTGACTGATTCTAGTTTTATCAACAAACTCAAATTGTTTATATTTTCACCACAAATATCACCTACGTTACAGGTCCGTGACTTGAGCCACTGACCACTTGCTGTGACGTCGACGTATTTTTAACGATGTAAATGACAAATATTAACCTTACCGTATTTATCATCAACCTCCGATCCGCAGTCTTCTACTTTCGTCAAAGGCATCTTCAAACACCCATAATACTCGGGTGAGGCAGAAGGAGCTGCAGCGTTTCGCACACTGCCATCTTGTTGGGGACAAGATTAGGAGTCACCAAGACGTTGAGAGTTGTTGGCAATGTAATTTTAAAACTTGAAAATTGACCAATCAAAACGATTCTTTCTTAAATTATACAATTAGTATGCAGTGATTTAGTTTGTCGTAAACAACTTTAACCTACATCGATTGGTCAATGAATGGTGAACAGGTGATGAAGGCATGAATTACTACCCCGTCGGCCGTCGTCACCTGCTGGCAAACAAAGCCGTGTGTGAAATTGTCAAAAGTAATGCAGACAAAACAAATTCACCTTGATTCGTCCATGATCCACATAGATAAGGTATTTGCCAGGTCGAATAACAGTGTGAATAACATATTGCTAGATCTTCTGTCGCATAGACAATTATTTACACGTAGATAAAGAAGAGCTATCTGCCATAATCTGGACATTGCTAGGGAATCTATCGAATGTTAGAACGATAGACAATTCCAAACTTTAATTGCGATACAAAATTTGTAAAATCAAAAAGTTGAAATGATGCCATGTCCAACGTATCTATCTTTGAAATTCAAAACTTGCAGTCTCCTAATTATTGACTATAATTACTACACTAAGACAAAGGAGAACACAAATCATGTCGTCTTCAGTAACGCTACTATAACAATCAAAATTTGACATGTTAAAATAGCACCAGAAAAGGACGAAATTCAAAAATCTCCCACCCCACTTGGCTCCCTCAAACTTTGATTCAACTAATATTACCTACTTTCACATTTTACCTGCTACTTTGGTAATAAGCTAAATTCATAATGTTATAAGGAATTCAAATTCAAAATAAAAAGATTGATATTGTATGTATGTATGTATGTATGTATGTATGTATGTATGTATGTGTATGTAAGGTTAATATTCCTGGTAGGCCCATCGTCTCAGCTTGTAACTGCCCTACGGAACACATCGCGTGTTAGATGCCCTTTTACGACCTATTGTGGCATCTCAGCCTACCTGCATTAAAGATACGAACCATGCTCTTAAAATACTTAATGGCTTCCAATTCCAACAAGGTAAGCAACGATACCTTTTTTCTATGGACGTCAAGTCCTTGTATACTTCCATAAACATAATGGAGGTTTAGTTGCAATCGAACACTACCTTAATTTAAGATCTGCACTTGACCCTTGACCCACGTACTTCTTAGATTGGCTGAACTTGTTCTTTCCTGTAATTATTTTACCTTTAATGACAGGTATTTTGTGCAGAAACGCGGCGTTGCTGTGGGAAGCTGTCTTGGACCTAGTTATGCTTAGCTTGTTTATTTATGTCTTATCAAGAACACCTTATTTTTTCAGCTCGTATCAAGGGATCTTACCTGATCTATATAGACGATTTATTGATGGCGGAGTTGGTGCAGCATCACTCAAATTTGAGGACCTTATGCAGTTTATTAACTACATATGTAGTTAATAATCCTGCTATTCAGTATACTTATGATATTTCTGAACTAACTATCAATTTCCTTGACATCTCCCCTAGGATTGATGGTGATGATATAGCTACATCTATTTATACTAAACCTACTGATTCACATTCATATTTGCAGTTCATCACATCCTAATAAGTGTAAAAATTCCATTCCCTATTCACAATTACTTCGTTTACGTCGTATTTGTAGTAGTGATTTGGATTTCAGAGAAAGGTCTGCTGAATTTTGCATGTACTTCCATCAACGTGGTTATCCTATGTCTGTTACCAACGCGGCTTTACATAAAGTATCATCTTTGTCTAGGGAAGCTTGTATCAAATCACATGATCAGAAGAGTAACAACGATCGTCCCAGACTAGCTCTTACATACCATCCCTTTTCCACTAGAGTTAAAAAACATTATATACAAGCATTTTAACATCTTACGTTCTAATAGGGTTACCAATTCATTATTTCCTGAAGTACCATTAACAGCTTGGCGTCGTGATACCAGTCTTAGCGATATGGTGGTACGTACAGAACAACGTGAATTGGAAGTTAATGCTGGTTCATTTCCATGCGATCGTACTGGATGTGGTACATGTCGTTTCATTATTAATACTAATCATGTTTTTGGCCCTAAGAACAGTGTGCCTGTTACAAGTAGATTCACTTGTATTAGTACTAATGTAGTGTATTGCATTACATGTAAAAAATGTGGAGTTATATATATATATATATATATATATATAACTCGGTGAGTATCAATCTGCTAAGACAGTGCTCTATACCGCAGTGGCAGAGCGTAATAGTTTTGGTAGTACTGGAACTCTTTCTTGGGTGTAACTCGGAGTTTCACGCATATTGCGATCATCAGACACTCTGAGGCCTACTCTCTGGGTGTGCTGTATATATAGAGTGTAGACAATAGAAATACCATCACTATTGTCTGTGTCGGTGGGTAGGTGTTGTATGTGTGGAGGTGTTGGTTGTTATTGTGTGGGTTATTGGGTGCGGACAAGTAAGTGTTGGCGGGTTGTTCCATGTTGGGCTTTGATGTTCCGTTAGTTAACGGGTTTAATGGTTTAGGTGATAGATGCTCTATTGAAGTTGGACAAATAAAACTTATTCTCGTGTCGGCATTTGGATATCAACTCAGTTCTTTTGTTTAGTGTGGAACTTTTGTCTGCTTTAATAATAGTTAGTTTTTCGGTTAAACACAGGTTGCATCGTTTTGTTTTATTGGTGTATGCTTGGGCTTTCTTGTTGATGGACCAGGATACGGAAAAAGGCTCATTGTTTCTTTTCAGTTTCCAAATGTGTTTTGATAGTTCTGTGCTGTTTTCGTGTTTATCATGTTTGAATGACTGTTTGTGGTTGGCGTATCTCTGTTTGAAGTTGTTCTCTGTTAGACCGATATATACTTTTGTTTGTTTTCCGTGGACGGTGGCTTGGTATACGATGTTTTCCGTTTGGCATTCGCCGTTCAGAGGGCAGGTGTCTTTCTGTCTGCAATTACAGGGTTTTTGAGTGGGTTTAGTTTCGCTGTTGGAGATGGTGGCGTTATGCGCTTTGATTATGGTAGCCATGTTTGGCATGCAGCTATAACTGACTTTGACATTGTTTCTGTTGAATATTTTGTGTAACTTAGAGTCTGTTGGGAAATGTTTTGTGATTAGGTTGAGGAATCGTTTGCCTACATTGGTGGCTACATTTTTGCTGTATGGTGGGTTAAACCAGATGGTGTTTCTATTTCTGTTTTTCTTGTTTTTCTGCGTCGGGGTGCTGGTGTACGTGATGTTCTCTTTGTGGCCGCTGGTTTTTAGTGCATTTTGGTACAGTGGGGCTGCCTGGTTGAAGATGTGTAGCAATGGATCATTTGACGTCACAATGGGAAGCAACGACGGGGCCGAAATATGCGAACTGGTCGGAATATTCATGCTACACAAATTAGCCAAAAAATACGGTAAAGAAAACATAGGTCTATATAGGGACGACGGACTAGCCGCCTTCAAGAACATCACCGGAAGTAAATCAGAAAGTATCAGAAAAGACATAACTAAAACCTTCAAAGCCATGGGGTTAAAAATAACCATACTCACCAATCTGAAAACCGTCAACTTTCTAGACATAACGCTCAACCTCAACAACGGTAAATATTACCCTTACAGGAAACCCAACGACAACCCCATGTACATACACACGCAGTCTAACCACCCACCCATCATCATCAAGAACATATCGTCAGCCATCGGCCGTAGAATTTCCGACATATCATCCGACGAACACATCTTCAACCAGGCAGCCCCACTGTACCAAAATGCACTAAAAACCAGCGGCCACAAAGAGAACATCACGTACACCAGCACCCCGACGCAGAAAAACAAGAAAAACAGAAATAGAAACACCATCTGGTTTAACCCACCATACAGCAAAAATGTAGCCACCAATGTAGGCAAACGATTCCTCAACCTAATCACAAAACATTTCCCAACAGACTCTAAGTTACACAAAATATTCAACAGAAACAATGTCAAAGTCAGTTATAGCTGCATGCCAAACATGGCTACCATAATCAAAGCGCATAACGCCACCATCTCCAACAGCGAAACTAAACCCACTCAAAAACCCTGTAATTGCAGACAGAAAGACACCTGCCCTCTGAACGGCGAATGCCAAACGGAAAACATCGTATACCAAGCCACCGTCCACGGAAAACAAACAAAAGTATATATCGGTCTAACAGAGAACAACTTCAAACAGAGATACGCCAACCACAAACAGTCATTCAAACATGATAAACACGAAAACAGCACAGAACTATCAAAACACATTTGGAAACTGAAAAGAAACAATGAGCCTTTTTCCGTATCCTGGTCCATCAACAAGAAAGCCCAAGCATACACCAATAAAACAAAACGATGCAACCTGTGTTTAACCGAAAAACTAACTATTATTAAAGCAGACAAAAGTTCCACACTAAACAAAAGAACTGAGTTGATATCCAAATGCCGACACGAGAATAAGTTTTATTTGTCCAACTTCAATAGAGCATCTATCACCTAAACCATTAAACCCGTTAACTAACGGAACATCAAAGCCCAACATGGAACAACCCGCCAACACTTACTTGTCCGCACCCAATAACCCACACAATAACAACCAACACCTCCACACATACAACACCTACCCACCGACACAGACAATAGTGATGGTATTTCTATTGTCTACACTCTATATATACAGCACACCCAGAGAGTAGGCCTCAGAGTGTCTGATGATCGCAATATGCGTGAAACTCCGAGTTACACCCAAGAAAGAGTTCCAGTACTACCAAAACTATATATATATATATATATATATATATATATATATATATATATATATATATATATATATATATATATATATATATATATATATATATATATATATATAGTATTCAATTTGAACTTTTGTTCCAAACACAACTAGAAAATTTACCTGAAATTTTCGACTGTACACTTCAGTCTTTGTCAACAGATTGACCCACTATTCAGCACACGTGACCTTACAGGACACGTGAGCCTAATAAGGGGTCAAAGGTGCCTGGAAGTTTGTATCGTCCCCCGTCTCTGTTTAGTGATGGTTTGAGTGCTCGGATGTAAATAGCTTCTTTCACTCCCCGTTCAAAATATCTGGTTTCAGTGACCAGTATCTTCACTTCATTTATGTTAACCGAGTGACCGGGTGATTCAATGTGGATGTGTTGGGAGACCTCTGATGTGCTGGAACTAGGTCTTCTGTGTTCCAAAAATCTGGTCTTGAGTGATCTCTCAGTTTCCCCTATATATGAATCTTTGCATTGGCCTGTGTTGGTCTGGCCCTGGCAAGGAATTTGGTACACTACTCCACATACATGTTCCTTTTTAGTCTTGTCCTTTGGAGACACCAATAATTGCCGCAAGGTTTTAGTGGGCTTGATGCAGGTGTTTATACCGTGAGCAGTAAAGATTCTTTTTAGTGCCTCTGAAGTGTCCTTGATGTAAGGTAGGACCACTAAACCCTTACTGGGTTGTTCCTTCTTACGGATGGTCTTTGACTTTTGAGGCTGGATGACTGTGGCTTTATCTACTGCCCACTTTGGGTATCCACACCTATACAGTGCCTGGTTGATGTGAGTCTTTTCTTCTTCACGATCTGAGTTGTAGGTAATCACCGTATCTGCTCTGTGATGAAGCGTCCGGATCACACCTAGTTTGTGCTGTAAAGGGTGGTTAGAGTAAAAATTGAGGTACTGGTCTGTATGGGTGGGTTTGCGGTAGATTTTAGTTTTTAAAGAGCCATCATCCTGAATAACTGTGGTCGTGTCTAGGAAAGCCAGAGACCTATCCTGTTCTTCCTCGGTGGTAAACTTGATGTCTGGGTCAAGACTGTTAAGATGGTCAGTGAATTCTTGAGAGTGACACTTTTTAAGTTTTGTGTGCGTGTCATCCACGTATCTGTACCACCATAATGGAGGATGGGGGGCTGTTTCTATGGCGCGGAGTTCTAATTGCTCCATGTACAGATTGCATACTATGGGGGAAACAGGTGACCCCATAGCTGCACCATGAATTTGTTGGAAGAACACACAATCATAAACAAAATAAGTGCACTTCAGACAAACACGTGTGCTGAATAGTGGGTCAATCTGTTGACAAAGACTGAAGTGTACAGTCGAAAATTTCAGGTAAATTTTCTAGTTGTGTTTGGAACAAAAGTTCAAATTGAATACTATGGTTTACCAACACAGATGAATTTCCATTTGAAGATATATATATATATATATATATATAGGTTCAACTGTACGTCGTCTTGGTGATCGTTTCGTGGAACATCTCCGCTTGACCAGACAAAAGAATCGTAACTATCCCGTATCTATGCATGTTATTGCCAACGATCACAGTGTATCAGATGTCTATTTCAGGAATTTGTAAGGTTTCTGGTGATGAGAAAGTATTGAGGTTAAAGGAAGAAGAAATCATTTTCCGTCTTGGAACGCTGGAACCCCTTGGAATTAATAGATAGATTATTCTTGTCATTCCCAATCTAATCAGGTCATTTTTTAAATTTCAGGCGTATTATATTGGGTTCTATTTGGTGCGTGTGAATATTAGAACTTTTCCCACGTATAACTGTTTATAGATCACGCGCGGTTTTGTTCCATTACATTCAGATATGTTCAGGTTTTAACCTAACATTTCTGTATCTCGCCGATTTTTCCTTTGAAAAAGAATATTTATTCGAAACGTCGGATTTTACATCTATTTATACGGACTGATTTATAAGTTCCATGCATGCATGTATGCATGTATGCATGTATGTATGTATGTATGTATGTATGTGTTTGTTTTAGTGTGTGTGTATCACTGTATGAATGATCTGTATGTACGTACATACGTGCGTATGTATGAATTCATATTTACACGTGTGTGTATGGTGTTTCGATGGAACACTCCACCTCAAATTGTATAATTTTTGTAGCCATTAACAGTTAATGAGTAATGATTGTAAAATGGTGGGGGGGGGGGGGGTTATGAAGAAAATTTGTGTCAAGGAGGGGTCACGATAATGGCGGCTCCCTAATGTATTAAGAGGTGGCATTTATCCATTTTATCTTTAATCAATTGGTATATTTTGCGCCCTCTGCAGATAGATCTAGGAGAGGGATTCCTCTACATATCTATACGCAGGGAGCCAAGCAGGAACCATGTAACATACTTACATACATACATACATACACACGCATACATACATACATACATACATACATACATACATACATACATACATACATACGCACGCACGCATGTACGCACGCATACATACATACATACATACATACAGACAGACAGACATACATACATATGACATGTTTTGTTTGTTTGTACTTATTTGATTGTTACATATTGATTTCTGTCTGTCTGTCTGTCTGTCTGTCTGTTTGTCTGTCTGTCTGTCTGAAACATACAGACTTTCATGTATGAAAATAAATTGACTGCAGACCGACAGCTCGGATAACTTTGACAATACAAGTGGCCAATGTAGCTAAAAAGAAAGGAAGGACTGCAATAACTAGTTACTTAATATGGTGGCGAACGATATAACCTACCCATATTCAGGTTATATTCAGATTATATTCAGATCATTTAATGATCGATATACACCATTATGTAGTCGCAAACATCATTGAAATGGCTGTTGGATAACATACCACCCCCCCCCCCCAAAAAAAAAAAATATTTATGGATATTTGCTGATAATGTTCTAAAGAATATATGCTGTATGTCCATTTTGTACTAATTGTAGAACTAATAGCAAGGAACCTCTTGTCATACAGCCAAATAAACAAAGAATGAAATCCAAAACCATATATGGATTATTCTTATGTCATCATCTGTATTATATCAGCTGTACTACACTCAATTCAACCTACCTACATAATTTTATCTATCTACCTATCCCACCCCCATCCACCTTGTGTTTAATATGCGTTTGCCTTAAGGCTGAAACTACCGTGACCTTACACGTGGACGTGATGATTTTTGTGGCTTCAATTGTTAACTTACCATAAGCAATATGATTAGTACATCCAAACTGTGCTAAGCACCTCTATACTAGTTTATTTTAGGTACAAAATTGTCTGTAGGTGTGTAATAGATATCATATCTGATAAGTGAAACACCGCACCAACCCCATTTCTACTGTCACAGTATTAGAACCTTTATAAACTTATCGTTTACCTACCTTGTCCAGTGAAATCCCATCTATTTTTAATAACAATTTTATTCATCAGATGTACGGATTTATAAGTTCTCTTTCAAGATCAATGGTCAACAATGGTAAGGTACTAGTACCATCAGTTTCAATGTGAATACAGGTAGATTCATCACCATCCACAGCATTAGAAGGTAAACCATCAATAACATACATACATACATACATACATACATACATACATACATACATACATACAAACATACATGCATGCATGCATGCATGCATGCATGCACGCACGCACGCACGCACGCACGCACGCACGCACGCACGCACGCACGCAGGCAGGCAGGCATACATGCATGCGTGCGTGCGTGCGTGCGTGCGTGCGTGCGTACGTACGTACGTACGTACGTACATACATACATACATACATACATACATACATACATATATACGTAGAAATGCATAAGGAACTAATAAACCAGTCCGTATATATAGCTGTTAAATCCGACGTTTCGAATAAATATTCTTTTTCAAAGGAAAAATTGGCGAGACAGAGAAATGCCAGGTGACAACCCGAACATTTCTAAATATAATGGAACAAAACCGCGCGTGATATAAATAAACGGTTGTACGTGGGATAAGTTCTTAAATTCGCACGCACCTAATAGAACCCAATAGAATACGCCTGAAATTTAAAAAATACCCAATAATCATGATACATATATACGTACGTACGTACACTACCAGACAAATGTTTCTTGACCATTCCCGCGTTGTAAACGAGGGATTATCGCGTGTGTAAACGAGGGATTTCACACATGCGTGGCTGTGTCCACGCATTTTGCTTCCGTGTAGGTCCACGTGAAATGCATGGACGTGATGTTATTTACGATAGTACACTATATAGTAGAATGAAACCAAGTTCAATTCCTATGGCTATGTAGTGAATTTATACTGACCAAATTTCACCAGGATATTGTAGAATGTGTTACATAAAGTTGCTGCTCAGTAAAAAAAAATAAGACTGCCTAAACATTGACCGCAACTGTGCCAGCGTTTGTTTGATTATGATTATCCTGATGTTATTACATGTATGTTTACCACAACTTACAAGTAGGTCCACGTACATGTAGTTGTCGGTAGGAACGCTGGTATATTATCGGCCTGTGTTGTGTCTTGATCCCACGAACTCTACACGTGGGTGATACTCAATTCTATGCTCTACATAAACCCTTTTGGTTTATATATACTTCCCGCCCTCACTGTAAAACAACACATACACATATGGCTTAGCATGGGTGGTCACACGCTATTTTATTCACGAATTTGGTGATTTATCGGCACTGCTTTTGTCAATTTCGTCTGGCCGTATGAACCTTGTTAGTGATTATAGACCGCTCACGACTTTATGCACTGATCTGTCTATGCTATAACCACGGAGAACCATAGACATGAAAATGTTTTGAATATCGATGTTTTAGCAACGATACAAGGTGGACGAATACACTGTTATGCACTTTCACATAAACGAAATGGCAAGCACAGTACGAATCGAATGCGTACAGACTCGTCTTTGGAATGTCGACCTAGCCTCTGGGTCAACAACGGAAGTCAGCAGTGTCAAAGGTTATCCGCGTATCATGATAAATATCGCTGTAAAATCGATACACTTATTAGTCATAGAAAGCGTGATATATGTTAATATTTGTAATTACATCTAATTCATTTATTTTGTCGTCACTGCTCAGTTTTCTCTACACTACCAATAAATAAACAGTGCAGTAGTCCGTAGCTAGTGGGCGGGATATATTTGATGTTTAATATATATTTATTCACTTAACCCACATGACTACAATCTACTATCCCTTCATAAAATATAACTCACGTTCATCATAATATGTATATGTACATGTAGGTTACCATTTTGCAGTCGGTGAATATAAGTACGATCTCAATTTAAAGGGGGAAAACTTGATACGGGCCATCATGCATGTGACGCTCATTTCTATTGATGACGTCGCCTCAGATATTTCCCGTTGATAGCAAATTGACAAAATCTTTTTTTTTCATACACTTATTTTTGTCTTTTAATCCGTGTGCTACCATTAGTGGTATCAGTAGATGTTTACACTCACGGTATAATGCGTTAATTTGGGCAAATAGTGAGTTTGTTCTAGCAAGCTACTAATTAATGCAAAGCTGATAAACTCAGATAAGACATTGATATCAGGTAGGAAATAGAAAAAAACAGTGAGAGGAAACAGTATTTAAAACTTTATTTGAAATATACAGAAAATAATATTAGAAATCCGGAAAATCGCGAGTACAAAATTGATCATTTGTCCTTTACCCTGTGATCTGATGGGAAGAAACCAATAACACAGAGACCATATGGAGACAGCGGAAAACATAACTACCTGAACTTGACACTCACGTATGAAAATTAAAAAAAATCTATCTACCCCAACTATTCTAAAATTGAGCGTAATCGGAACCACAAAATTTTTTTTAATAGGCCTTAACGTCTTGGTGTAATTCGATCATGAAATCACTCATCCCCCCGCGTGACGCGTGGGGTCATTGTTGCGTTTATCCCAAAAGAGATAATGGCTGCCACACATTTTTATTCCATGAACGTTTTAAATAATGTGAGTGTCGCATATAAATGACAAATGAACATATCGATTTTAAATGGCTGTAAAATAAGCGTTATGAAAGCGTTATGTCTTTTTTATCTTCCAATATGATATAATATGCAAGTCTTTGGGAATATGATTCACTAAAAATAACCCTTTCCACGCCATAAAATGAACGTTTTAAACGATGTGGCACGGGACTATTTTCGTGGCTATCCCGAAAAGGACAAATACGTACAATGTACCATACATGTACATGTACATGACTTTTGTACATGTACGTCGAAGGGGAGGGGGATGTCAAAACCGCGGTACATACAAGTATATATGCCGTTACTACACTGAGTACCCCCCCCCCCCGGGGGGGAGGGGCAGCAGTGTTACATCCCTGGAACAGTTTTCAGTATTTATTCTAGAACTACGTGTATAGAGTACATGCACATGTACAAGGATTTGCGTGTATTTTTTTTACTGCAAAAGTCCCTAGAAAACTAAGAAACGTGTACTTAGAAAATGGACTTCGATGCATTTTTGGTTGAGTTAGTCACTAAATCTAAATGGTTTTACTTGTTGTGAACTAAATAGTACATGTACATATGCATGAGTCTTGCTGCTAGACGTTCGGGCTTTCTTTCGATAGTATAAGCGAACGAAGTTCGCAGTGAGGGCTTGCCCAAACATGCGATGTTCGGTCGTGTGTCGTATTCTATGTGAAGAACATCCGAGGTCTAGCAGATAGACTACATGTACATGTACATGTACATAACGGACGTCTAAGTTTACGTACGGTACATTGTCTAAATTGTCATATTGACAGTTTGCGCTGTTACAAATTGATACATGGCTTTGGTGGTTGGCTTATTCGCATGATTATTCTTTCAAGTAATGATTCCTTGGTCACCGACATGAGAAGTAAGGACAGGTAGTGTATATGTACAAAGCTGATGACAAAATAATTTTACAACTGTCACAAATTGACCAGTATTCAAAGGTCATGGGGCTGAGCAATTTCTTAAAGAACTTAATAACTTGAACGAAATTGAACATAATACGTTTAGATAAATTACAATTGCTGCTGTGTGATAAGTGCTTGTAGTCTAGCTATCGTTACAACAACTTCCTCACGTCACTTATACATGTACAATGTACGCCACAATACAACATGTACATGTGATCATGACACGCGTGTACCATGTCTTCACTTTAATAGTGAGGTCATGCAAGGAGGACTTTAATAGCTATCCATGTAATACGTCGAGGTCAAGTCATACCAAATATGATCCAGTATTTATGTCAGAAGTGGAACTAGTTAATTGTATCTGCTGTCCAGTAGTGGAATGTGATGAGCTAAAATAATACATTATAAATGAACTGCTATCACACTATCATAGGTTTTGACAACGCTTCACACATGCATAAAAAGTGTGTTGTTTTCAGTGTCACTCAACGGTCACCCAACTCTCGTGGCCCGGGATTATTTTCGTGGCTATCCCGAAAGGGTCTATAACACATTTTCAGACGATAAAATCTTTGAAATAACAACCATTTAAATAACGTGTGCGTCTTTTGATTTACAAAATGTATATAATATGCTACAAATACACGAATCCTGTAGTTTATTGAGTGTCCGTATCGTTCAGTAAACCCTCGTGGGGTGGGATAATTTATGTTGACTTTACCTCATAAGTGACAAATTTGATAGAGAAATTAAACCTAAGCCTGAATATTCGTCGATGGAAAATAAATATTCTTAGTTTCTTTTTACATACGGGAGTATTCTGAATGTGTGTCTATAGACTAGGGTTCGCACGGTCCTGGAAAACCCTAGAATTTCAAACCCTCCCTAGAAACCCTGGAAAATGCACCCTAACCCTAAAAATGATCGCGATCGATTGATTGACGATCGACATTTCAGTACGTGCTCGAGCACATATTCACATGATTCACTACACTCGTTGAATAACCTTTTTACCCTTTATACTGTACCATACGAACTTTTGGTTTTGCCCTGTTCGGAGTCCATCAACGTCATATCAACGTTCTCTTGATTACATGACCTGACTATTAATTTTCAAAATTATTACATCAAGTTTCCACTTTAAACACGCCCATCTGAAGCCCTGATCGACGTGTAAACTTAACAACTGTAAATTAAAAGGGAAATGCCTGACATATTCGATGATATCGTCTAAAAATCTAATATTTTGGATAACTATCCCTTTCCCAATGATCGGTAATATCGGATAAAAGACTTCGTCTTGAAAGTCTAATATATAAGTTATTCAATGTGTTAGATATCTATCGGATAGCATCGATAACATCGATAACATTTGATAAATATGCTTCATTGGGAAGGAATCTCTGTCGTCTGGATAGGTATTCAAAATGTTTGTTTTTTAGACAATATTATCGGATAAAAACGCTTCATCGGGAAGAGAATTCCGTCGTCAAGTTTGTCTAAGTTTTTCAAAATGTTATATGTTTAACGATGCTATCGGATAACACCCGACACTACCGTACAGGCGTAGGCACACGTCCACACAAATGGCTGTCTGATATAGTTATTTTTCGTTGAAATAGAATTGACAAAATGCAATAACGTAGTACATTTTTGTAATTACATTTACATTACATTACATTACCTACATTCTTGTAGACGTAGGTATTGTTTTCAAGTTGCACTATCACCGTTTTGGTTTCTGAAGGCCAGAGTTAATATGTAGTTTATTGAATGTCATGGTGTA
This sequence comes from Glandiceps talaboti, assembly GCF_964340395.1. Classification (NCBI taxonomy): domain Eukaryota; kingdom Metazoa; phylum Hemichordata; class Enteropneusta; family Spengelidae; genus Glandiceps; species Glandiceps talaboti. The sequence continues at coordinate 20,534,394 of NC_135562.1, read as the reverse complement.
ACTCTGTCGTTCACGCAACCCTCGTGTTGCGGGACCATATTTCCATTTTGTACTTGTTAAGGATGCATAATTTTTTTCTTGCATTCATTTAATATGACAGCTTTTATCACCACAATAGTTAAAGGGAACACACTGAGTGCGTACGTATATATATCAAAGATAACTGTTTTTGCTGCATACTTGGTATTCACAGTATTCGGCCACTTTTTCATCTCCTCGTATCACAGGTTCATTTTTGTGACTATCGAAAAAGAGACAAGTTATGCTTTCAAAAATAAACGTTTTAAGAATCTGTGCATCTTTTTATCTCGCAAATATAATAAATAATGTAAGTTTTCTCAATACCTCACCGGCACAGACAGCATGTACATGTACATGCACATTGTACATGTACTGCGGTGCGTCAACTCGCGTGACTTGGGCCGTGTTTCGTGGCTAACCTTAAATGTCAAATCTTATGTGAGATATGATAAAACTGCTTAGTTGAAAAGGGATCTCCGTCATCTAGATAGTCTAAGTTACGAAACTGTTAGATTTTTGGACGATGTTATCGGATAAAAACGCTTGGACGGGAAGGGACCTCCGTCATCAACTTTGTTTAGTACGTTATTCAACATGTTAGATTAATTTATTTGGTCGGCGTGTAGTCATCCAGGATGCTTGCACGAAATACATTTACTACATTATTTTATACATTCACTACTTATTATTACGAATGTACATTGCATGTTTGATTTCATTATTTCAGCACAAGAAAAAAAAACGTACCATAAATCTTAATCACTAATTCATCTGCTTTTACATGTAATACATCTAACATGACGCTGTCGTACATGGCACACATCTACATGTACACACATTTTAATTGACTGAAATGGTTGTCCGATACAATTATTTTTCGTTGAAATAAAATGGGCAAAATGCAATACAAAGTAATTTATTTTTATCTTATAAACGTAGGTATTCTTTTCAAGTCGCACTATCACATGCCAGTTTACATGAGAGTTATGTAGTGTACATGTACATGTGTATAAGATGTCACGATGTAACTCTGTCGTTCACGCAACACGTCACGCAACCCTCGTGTTGCGGGACCATATTTCCAGTTTGTACTTTGCATCTTTTCTAAGCTTTTGTCACCAAAGTCATTTTAAGGAGGAACACGCCGAGTTTGTACGTTTATCAAGTATAACAATTTTTACTTGAATATTTCGGTGTTTACATTCTTCAACCACTTTTCCCTGCCTCGTGATGCAGGGTCATTTTCATAGCTATCGTAAAGGAGACGAAGTTGGGCTTTAAAAAATAAACGTTTTAAGAATCTTTTTATCTCGCAAATATGAAATATAAGATTTCTCAACATACAGCATATACATGTACCGTGGTGTCTCTGTGCCTCTCAACTGTCATTGAACTCGAAAATCACGGAGTAACGTGTGGAATTGTGTCTTTCCCTAGGGTATGTAGCTATGTATTACCTGTGGGAGCTAAACTAGATATAAACGCAGCTAAACTGCATGACTTTAGCGGATATGTATGTTCTAAACTTATAAACTATCCACTAATTAGTCCCTAGCGAAAAAAGTTTTACAAGGATGTATCCGCTAATTATCGCATCTAAATATCGTTCTCAACTTTATAAACGTTATCCACTAATTATGGCATCTAAATATCTACCTACACTTTATACATTATATAAACTATCCGCTAATTAGACGGGCACAATATCAATGTGACAATAGGGAGTATGATTTTTGAAGCATGTGCTAAAGTATATAATGAGACGTACATATGATGTGATGAGGAGCGAGACGGTCATCAGTTGTTGAAAAATATTTGCAAATTTTGGCGAGGCAGTACTGTTGACTGGCTTTTAAATGAACAGCGTTTGAATTTAAGTACTTTACGTCTGAGAATTGTCTGGAGGAGAACTTTGGTTACGACACTAGAGGAATGAGAAGATATATAGCAGGAGTATGTGAAGAAGAAGTTGAAATAATTTTCAGCAGCGAGCCGAAGGTACGAAATCAATATTGTATACTTCTTTTTCTTCTTTTTTGAATTTCTTTTTGTACTGGGAATTCCTCCCACCGATTTTCTGTTATGCAGACATGTACACACAATCACACGAATTTCCACAGAGTTCCATTCAGGTGTGGGACTACCCGACAGGGCCATGTTGCACGCTCTATATCACGTTACAGATGTGGAACTGTCAAGGATTTCCCAGTCAGTCCACAGGCTATATCATTGAGTCACCCAGGCCCGGCAAACAACACCTATGGGCTCGTGTGAGTAATCGTCCCCGACTTTTCGAGTCATTATTCTAAGCCCCCCCCCCCCCCCGATATTCGCATTGGTCTTGTGAGTGAGAGACGGCTGAGTGATACAGCCTACCCATCGAGTCTGTAGAACACTCGCCCTGGATTTGGGTCGGTCACAGAAAAATCCCTAGTTTCCAGTGGGATTCAAACCCATGACCTCCCGACTGCTACTCCTGTGCACTAACCACCATGCTACACGGAGCTGGTATATTGTACAAACTTCCTTATATACACTGTCATGTCACAGGCACTCGAATCAATATGTATGACTTTTTAAAAAAACATGTTTTCACACACACACACACACACACACACACACACACACACGCACGCACGTACGTACATACACACGTACGTACGTACGTACGTACGTACGTACATACATACATACATACATACATACATACATACATACATGCATACATGCACGCATGCATACATACATACATACATACATACATACATACATACATACGTACATGCATACATATGTACGTACACACACACGTACGTACGTACATACGTACGTGCGTGCGTGCGTATGCATGCATACATACATACATACATACATACATACATACATACATACATACATACATACATACATACATTTTGACAACTATGGAAAATACATAGATGTGAGGGAATACTTGTTCCTTCCAAGATGGTACTTAGTAGTATACTCGTTGTAACTACAACGTGGAGTGACGGTTCCTCGTTCGATATCGAGTTTTCCATGGTGAATATATTTGAATAAAAAGGTGTGGTTTTGTTTTTGTTTCCCAGCGGACTTCGCATGTCTGCGATGTACCAGGCTGGGCCGAAGGTAACGTGTCACTGAATCGACGACAATGAGAAGATAAGGAGGCCAGTGTGTGTAGCACCAAAGACATCTGAAATGTGCCTCGTGGATGCCAAATATTTTTCAAGACGTGCATGAACGTTTTGCAGTGGCCACACTGAAGATAACGACCAGGTAGTAACGAATCAAAACAAGCCAAAGAAAGTGGAACAGTTGGGGAGGAGGAGACACAGAACCCAAACCCTCATATTGTATTGAAAATAACAATGAACGGGTACAAACGCATGCCAAGTACAATACTGTTGTTAAGTATGCCCACAGGGAGCTCAGGCTCAGTTAGTTTTAATGCAAATATAAACAAACAAGTAAACAAACAAACAAACAAAACACAAACAAGTAAAAAACAACAACAAATAAACACACAAATAAACAAAACGAATAAACAAACAAACAAACAAACAAAAGAAACAAACAAAAAAAAACAAACTAATCGACACATGAGTAGATACATACATTAGTAAACAACAACAAACCAACGAACAAACACTACCCCCCCCCCCCCACATGGTCACATCTGGAAATAACCCAAAAGGGTTGAGACTGATCAACATCCATACCCAAAAGCGAGTACTATTATAATTTTCGTATCCTGAAAAAAATGCCATAATTTGACTTCAGATCAGTCAAAAATACACCTCGCTAGATCATATATGGGGGTAGTGTTTGTTTGTTGTCGTTTACTCATGTATGTATCTACTCATGTGTCGGTTAGTTTGTTTGTTTGTTTGCTTTTGTTTGCTTTGTTTGTTTGCTTTTGTTTGCTTTATTTGTGTGTTTGTTTGTTTGTTTGTACGTTTGTTTACTTGTTTGTTTACTTGTTTATTTGTTTGTCTGTTTTTTACTTGTGTTTTGTTTGTGTGTTTGTTTGTTTACTTGTTTGTTTACTTGTTTGTTTATATTTGTAAACAAAACTAACTGAGCCTGCGCTCACTGTGGTATGCCAACCGAATGCCTGCAAATGACTCGGACACATTTGTTGGCTGTAAGATAAACTGTAATGTTGACAGGTTTTACGACTGTACAGCCAGAATGTTGTCCAAAGTCCGTCCTTGTGGCGTAATTATTGTAATGTATGCACCATTATATATGAATACCCGTCACATTAGCACACAGGTGTTTGTTTTTCTACTCAGAATTGTAGTGAGAATTTCAGTCGATTTCGATATGCCGGTTATGATCACGCTTGTGAGTTCGAGTCAATTTGAGACGAAAGGGTAACGTTGGAGCAGAAGTTCTATTTCAAAATTTAGAATATCTTGTCGACTATTTTCATTGCATAAAGCACACAAAGATAACGTGCTTGCCATTGGAAAACAAAGACAAGTGTCGATACCATCCTCGGTTGCTAAAATTCTAAGACATATATAATGTAAACCATGTAAACACTGAATGCGGGGAGCACTAGTGCTTCAAGTGGCTAGGCAAGTTTAAATCTAATGTTAGAAGAATGACGTAATACAAGTTCAATTTTTATGGGGTCATATGTGAGTACAGAAATGCCATAATTGAGAAGAGGTTATGTAAGTGTGTGCTAATCCCGTACATGTCAAACAATGTGTCAACATTATGACAGATAAAGGGCATAAGTGTGGATAGTTTATAAACTTTCTAAAGTTTACAACGATTTTTAGATCGGATAATTGGCGGATATATCCTTGTAAAACTTTTTACAGTAGGGACAGTTCATCTAGTTAGCGGATAATTTATAAAGTTCAGAACGATATTTAGATCGTCTAAATAGCGGATATATCGTTGTGGGATATTTAAGTTCAGATCGTCTAAATAGTGGACAATTTAGAAAGTTTATAACGATATTTAGATGGTCTAAATAGTGGATAGTTTATAAAGTCTAAACTTTATCCGCTATTTAGACCATCTAAATATCGAGCTAAAGTTGATAAACTTTAGATAGTTTATAAAGTTTAGAATTAGAGTTAGACCATAATGGTTAGACACTTCTAACTTAGATGACTAAATTTCAAGCTAAACTTTCTAAACTTAAAAAAGTTTAGATTTATACACTTCTAGCTTAGCTGTATAAACTTCTAAGTCCTAGCTAAACTTTCAAAACTAGCTAATACACCTTACTGCGTGAGTTGGGCCGTGTTTCGTGGCTAGTACCCGAAACAAATGTAAGTACAACACTGCCTACCACATTTACAATAATAAAATATCAAATTCACTGAAATGTTGTTGGTGCTTGACTTGAGAAATGCGGATAAATGGAATTGTTGATAGCCCAGTGATTTGTCTTGGTGTGACCTTAGTGGTCTGAGCTGTGACTATCTCAAGATGTTCAGTCTCTACTCTGTACTCTTTATATGTATGTTTCTACCGCTATGTACGATCATGACTTTAGTTGAATGTAAGTACAGGATCTGTAATAGCCCAGATACTGGGTGATGAAATGTCTTCAGATGAACCAAAAATATGTTACCAGGAATAGTTTGCGAACGTGTGATTTTACTTGACGTTGTTACATATATATCAAATGTTACAAATGTATTACAATCAAATATTACGTTTATCGTCTAATATCGATCGTGGACGCCGCATACGATTTGCCCTCACCGTGATTACACTCTCGAGTTAAATATTATTCTTTACAGATAACATGTTGCCCTATCCTCAATATTGTATTCAGATATTGGGTACGTGAACCTTGTTTTATGACTAATGTACATTACATAACATTATATAACATTACATGACCTCACAATTGGTGAATGGAGTAGTGGGCGTACGGTGAGCTAGATTCAATGCATGGAAGCAGATCAATGGAAGGAGATCAAGTTTAAAGATAGTGACAGAGACAAATATTATCAACTGGATGTATTCGATGGTAGTAGCTTTCGCAAACCAGAGATTTTCGTCCCTGACGAAAATGGTCAAATAAAATATATATGGTACAGACAGTAACAGGGATTGGAAGCCTGTGCGTAGTCATGTAAAGAAATTATCGTAAGCATGCCTAATAATACGTCCTTAGAAACAATCAAATTCTGGTAACGATGAATTAGCGAGGAATGCCACGGGCAAAAGATGTTACAGCACTGGGGAAGGTGGAAGGTGTTTGAACTCAGACCACTAATACAATAAGTAAATCTTATAATCTTACGCACACATGTGAAGTCTAGCTCGCCTAGCCTGTTTACGGAATCAGTGACCTTTCCGAGTAGGAGAAAATTACGGGAAACGGCAGCGTTTGTGTTTGTTTTTGTGGAACGGGCTACGATATTTATTTTTCTTCGAAAATCGCGGAAAGTATAATATAAACGCCAATATATAATTTTTGTGTAATGTAGAATCCATGAAGCGGTGTGTCCTCCTTTCAAATTTTATGCATGCTAGTCGAACGTCAAGAATGTTTCTGTTTACAACTCATAGTATTATGGTTACGTCACAGCAAATATAATCAAACGAAAAACAATCTGGCATTAATTGAATCTCAAGAATTGTGTGAGATATGACACATCAACGGGTGTGTTTCCCCTCTTTTAAAGGTGATTCTATATACCCTATACCACAATCTTGAAATTTTTTCTTTACATGACTCTTAACCAGTAAATTCAAAGGTAACTATTCAAAATTGCAGAAGTGAGAAAAAAAAGTCAAACAGGCGATTGGTGACCGACCCGAGCAGCCATGAACTTACAAGTTATATGTTACACTGCCTATTGTTCTAACGTTTGGGAATACAACGTCATATAGAGAGGAGCGTTTCGTCTCAGTATATTTACATGTAGTATACTAAGCAATAGCAGCCAGTGGCAAATTCAATGACGACTTTATCATGTTCGATGGATTGTTTTTTTTTATATAAATCTTATGTAGTATAGCTATATAGGCTTCGTGTCTTACAATAGTAGCAATAGTGAAAATGCTACTAATGATTTTGGAGAGCATTGGGTTGATCATCGAATTCTATTGCTGATTTGGACCTCGATAAAACTAGGAGCTCAACAATTGCTACAAGTCGATAGCAAAATACCAGAATGTAATCGAACCCGAGAAATCTTCATAATTCGATCCAAGCTGCAGCATAAATTGTCGATTTTTTCCGTCCCAGAAGTAACGTGATTACTACATCTAAAATGGGTTTGCGGCGCGGGAGCAGGCATTTGACGAGACAAAAAAGAAGTCGGCCTAATTGTGTGTCTCTATATATGAAATGTCCTATAAATGTTTCACAGTTTTCGTTGCAGTCTTGTACTGTATGTATGTATGTATGTATGTATGTATGTATGTGTGTATGTATGCATTCATGCATGCGTGCATGTATGTATGTATGTATGTATGTATGTATGTATGTATGTATGTATGTATGTATGTATGTACGTACGTGTGTATGTACGTACGTACGTACGTGTGTGTGTGTGTGTGTGTGTGAAAACATGTTTTTTTAAAAATCATACATATTGATTCGAGTGCCTGTGACATGACAGTGTATATAAGGAAGTTTGTACAATATACCAGCTCCGTGTAGCATGGTGGTTAGTGCACAGGAGTAGCAGTCGGGAGGTCATGGGTTTGAATCCCACTGGAAACTAGGGATTTTTCTGTGACCGACCCAAATCCAGGGCGAGTGTTCTACAGACTCGATGGGTAGGCTGTATCACTCAGCCGTCTCTCACTCACAAGACGTTACTCCGTGATTTTCGAGTTCAATGACAGTTGAGAGGCACAGAGACACCACGGTACATGTATATGCTGTATGTTGAGAAATCTTATATTTCATATTTGCGAGATAAAAAGATTCTTAAAACGTTTATTTTTTAAAGCCCAACTTCGTCTCCTTTACGATAGCTATGAAAATGACCCTGCATCACGAGGCAGGGAAAAGTGGTTGAAGAATGTAAACACCGAAATATTCAAGTAAAAATTGTTATACTTGATAAACGTACAAACTCGGCGTGTTCCTCCTTAAAATGACTTTGGTGACAAAAGCTTAGAAAAGATGCAAAGTACAAACTGGAAATATGGTCCCGCAACACGAGGGTTGCGTGACGTGTTGCGTGAACGACAGAGTTACATCGTGACATCTTATACACATGTACATGTACACTACATAACTCTCATGTAAACTGGCATGTGATAGTGCGACTTGAAAAGAATACCTACGTTTATAAGATAAAAATAAATTACTTTGTATTGCATTTTGCCCATTTTATTTCAACGAAAAATAATTGTATCGGACAACCATTTCAGTCAATTAAAATGTGTGTACATGTAGATGTGTGCCATGTACGACAGCGTCATGTTAGATGTATTACATGTAAAAGCAGATGAATTAGTGATTAAGATTTATGGTACGTTTTTTTTTCTTGTGCTGAAATAATGAAATCAAACATGCAATGTACATTCGTAATAATAAGTAGTGAATGTATAAAATAATGTAGTAAATGTATTTCGTGCAAGCATCCTGGATGACTACACGCCGACCAAATAAATTAATCTAACATGTTGAATAACGTACTAAACAAAGTTGATGACGGAGGTCCCTTCCCGTCCAAGCGTTTTTATCCGATAACATCGTCCAAAAATCTAACAGTTTCGTAACTTAGACTATCTAGATGACGGAGATCCCTTTTCAACTAAGCAGTTTTATCATATCTCACATAAGATTTGACATTTAAGGTTAGCCACGAAACACGGCCCAAGTCACGCGAGTTGACGCACCGCAGTACATGTACAATGTGCATGTACATGTACATGCTGTCTGTGCCGGTGAGGTATTGAGAAAACTTACATTATTTATTATATTTGCGAGATAAAAAGATGCACAGATTCTTAAAACGTTTATTTTTGAAAGCATAACTTGTCTCTTTTTCGATAGTCACAAAAATGAACCTGTGATACGAGGAGATGAAAAAGTGGCCGAATACTGTGAATACCAAGTATGCAGCAAAAACAGTTATCTTTGATATATATACGTACGCACTCAGTGTGTTCCCTTTAACTATTGTGGTGATAAAAGCTGTCATATTAAATGAATGCAAGAAAAAAATTATGCATCCTTAACAAGTACAAAATGGAAATATGGTCCCGCAACACGAGGGTTGCGTGAACGACAGAGTTACACCATGACATTCAATAAACTACATATTAACTCTGGCCTTCAGAAACCAAAACGGTGATAGTGCAACTTGAAAACAATACCTACGTCTACAAGAATGTAGGTAATGTAATGTAATGTAAATGTAATTACAAAAATGTACTACGTTGTTATTGCATTTTGTCAATTCTATTTCAACGAAAAATAACTATATCAGACAGCCATTTGTGTGGACGTGTGCCTACGCCTGTACGGTAGTGTCGGGTGTTATCCGATAGCATCGTTAAACATATAACATTTTGAAAAACTTAGACAAACTTGACGACGGAATTCTCTTCCCGATGAAGCGTTTTTATCCGATAATATTGTCTAAAAAACAAACATTTTGAATACCTATCCAGACGACAGAGATTCCTTCCCAATGAAGCATATTTATCAAATGTTATCGATGTTATCGATGCTATCCGATAGATATCTAACACATTGAATAACTTATATATTAGACTTTCAAGACGAAGTCTTTTATCCGATATTACCGATCATTGGGAAAGGGATAGTTATCCAAAATATTAGATTTTTAGACGATATCATCGAATATGTCAGGCATTTCCCTTTTAATTTACAGTTGTTAAGTTTACACGTCGATCAGGGCTTCAGATGGGCGTGTTTAAAGTGGAAACTTGATGTAATAATTTTGAAAATTAATAGTCAGGTCATGTAATCAAGAGAACGTTGATATGACGTTGATGGACTCCGAACAGGGCAAAACCAAAAGTTCGTATGGTACAGTATAAAGGGTAAAAAGGTTATTCAACGAGTGTAGTGAATCATGTGAATATGTGCTCGAGCACGTACTGAAATGTCGATCGTCAATCAATCGATCGCGATCATTTTTAGGGTTAGGGTGCATTTTCCAGGGTTTCTAGGGAGGGTTTGAAATTCTAGGGTTTTCCAGGACCGTGCGAACCCTAGTCTATAGACACACATTCAGAATACTCCCGTATGTAAAAGTAACTAAGAATATTTATTTTCCATCGACGAATATTCAGGCTTAGGTTTAATTTCTCTATCAAATTTGTCACTTATGAGGTAAAGTCAACATAAATTATCCCACCCCACGAGGGTTTACTGAACGATACGGACACTCAATAAACTACAGGATTCGTGTATTTGTAGCATATTATATACATTTTGTAAATCAAAAGACGCACACGTTATTTAAATGGTTGTTATTTCAAAGATTTTATCGTCTGAAAATGTGTTATAGACCCTTTCGGGATAGCCACGAAAATAATCCCGGGCCACGAGAGTTGGGTGACCGTTGAGTGACACTGAAAACAACACACTTTTTATGCATGTGTGAAGCGTTGTCAAAACCTATGATAGTGTGATAGCAGTTCATTTATAATGTATTATTTTAGCTTGAATTGAAAGGTAAACGGTAAAAGTTGATTTGAAGTTTGAAGGAGCCAAGTGGGTGGTGGGTACGGCAGGGAGTTCCCTCCCCCCCTGGAGATTTTTTAAATTCAAGGACTTCCTATCTGCTGTTATTTCAACATGTCAAGGTGATGACAATACCCTCTCCTGATCCGTCGAAATTGAAATTTGAATTTCGAAAACTAACATCAACAAAAATACTCAAAGTATATTGTTTCATGCCATACCATTTACAATTATTTTATCATAATGAAATATTACAGTATTCAATATACTATAAGTCAGGTAGGCCGTCGCACGACGCCTTTTGCCAAGTAAACTTTGTGTCTGAACAAGTGAAAACATAAATCCGTTCTCCCGACGGACAAGAGAACTTCAAGTGAAAATTACGGGCCCTGACATTAAAACAATTGACACATTCTACACAAAATCACATCATTGTAACAGGAAGAGAAATTAGTAAGATTTACATATTTGTACTCGGAAGTGTTTTATACAAAATGTTGCGAAACCACTTCATGTTAGTGTACAAGTGATTTAACTACTAATCTCGGTAAGCGAAAGATTGCGTCAACCTTGCAACGGCAGAATTCTCCTATTGCAAATACACGTAATTAGCAAATCTAAGAAAGTATTGAAAATGAAAATTACTGTCATGAGATTTCATTGGTTACACGTTAGTTGGTATTTTGACAGAATCTCCACCAATCCACCCATGGTCGAAGTTATTTGTCGCTAATTATATTTCACGCAATTCGAACTTTGAACTTTGAAGAGCGTTCTCATACCTAGCTAGCAGACATGTTGCGCAAGTCGAAGTCGATCAATCACAATGTATTTTACAGGTAAATGCAGACGTGAACAATAACATGCTACACACATGCACATGGGCAAAACATGAATGATTTACTGTGATAGCTCTCCAGTCAGAAAATATAAAATAGGAACACAATAGCAGCAGTCAAACATATTACATAATATGTCCTGACGCATGACGAATCATATGTAAGAAACGATCAATGGACTTGAAAATCAAAGACGAGGCTTAAGTCAAAAACAAGCCAACGACAATAGTTCACGACCATGCCGTCGTTTCAAAGACAGCAACATGATGCATGATGAACGCACTACTGATTTTCGCCCGAGACGGTACGGAAAATATAACATGTAAAAATCTACTGTAAAAGACGTACTTGTTCATTGAATCTGTAATGATTGCATACAGCGTAAATAAACGTGATTAGGGCTACTATACTTTTTTTTTCACTACAACAAATTTAGTTATTGATCGTTTCATGTAGCAACGATATAAAAATGCTTTCTGTTTCAAAAACGATTTTCAAGAAACATAACACTCGCTAAAATGACATACGTGCACATTTCAAGAACTGTTGACACAAGCATAGATTAGATGTCGTTATCCCTAAAATAAATAAACTACGGTGTTTAAACACATCCAGGATAACATTCGATGTAATGTGTAAGACAATTTAATAGGGTAGGAAACTAAACAAATCTATTGTGTGTTCATTAAACTCCAAGGACAAAACCACGACTTAAGTCTCAGACCACTAAAACACTTCTTTTAATCGTTTGAACTTCAGTAAAAAGTTCAAAAACTACTTGTGAGAATACAAGTCCCGGGTGTCGTTGACTTTAACAATACTTATAAGCCTATGTACATTGCGCGCAGAAATGTCCACTGATGACGTCGTCGTTTCCAACATGTTACAAACTCAAAGCATAGCGTAAGGTTGGAGAGAAACGACGTCTATGCTCAAAGATTTATAAGACACAAACTAAATTTCATTGGAAGCCATTCATAAGAAGTGGGTAAATATGAAATTGTGTTATCACCTGCAGCGGAGTAGAAAAAGTCGCTAGCCTTGAGTGTTAATGCAAATGTATTCTACTCGCACGGTCATTTACTCATACACTGTACATATTTGTATTGACCATAACACTCGTGACCTCCACACGGCGACGACTCTGAATAATGTTGAAGTACAGTGTATGTTTCGTCTTGTTCCCATTCAAGTTAGAAACGTGTCTTACGGGTATCTGTACGACTTGTGCACTGTGTAGCTAAGTAATCTCATTGTTTCCCTACTAGTTACTAGACTAGTAAAATCACAACCTTTGTCTACCTTCATGCTGTAAGCTACTTCCAAATGATAAATACACAAACATGTAAATTGCCGGCTATTACGGCAATATGAAAGCCTTGCTGTTGTTTAGCTGAAACTCAAACCACTATAGTTGTCTGAGGCTGAAGTTATTAATACTAGTATATGTTTTAACTGTTAAAATTACGGATTGTACTAAAACCGGAAAGTAGTCACATAAGCAACACAGTAAGACATTTTCAATATGCATAATAAAGACGAAGTGAACGCGCCCGTCTTTCATCGACCGGAAGATATCGTTCATCTCATGTTTTGAGTCGTCAAGTGTGCAGGCACGTTTTATTACATACATGTACAATCGCAATTGTGAAAGACGCCAAACGATGTAGTCGAATACAGTTAGTCACGACATGGTCACAACACAACAAACCGCATGCTTACGTGAAGTGTAATAGTCACACGTTTGAGTCTAGTAACAGAAAACAACGTAAACAGTAAATGTTTCATTTTTTGGGTGTGCAGAATGCATCCTTGGTTCATGAATATCATTCTACACTACCATGATGTGAAATCTTGAAACACTTAAAAAGACATGCATGTACAGTGTGACACGCAACACACGGGTTGAAATGAAACACGAGGGATATAACGCGAGTACTCCACGTGACTCCCGGCACGCATTTGCGTGTCACGCAAATTTCCCCGCGTTTCGAATGCATTTGTCCCGCGAGTGTTGGTCAAGTTACATTTGTCTGGTAGTGTACATACATACATACATATATACATACATACATACATACATACATGCATACATGCATACACTTAATCACCAGACGTTTGACATTTAATTCATTTAATTTCATCAAGATTTCGACTCGAAAACATGCCAGTCCAGTACTTTAATGTTTTATTGATTCATTTGAAAGTAATAAGCATTTAGGGGTCACGAATCAGCAGTCCATTGCAAGTTACCTGTCAGCGATTCTCTTTGATACAACCACGCAGAAACTATAAGAAATTCCATATGTTACATTAGATAGGATTGAAAAACGAATGAACTATAAATGTGCCACCATGCAGCCCTGGGACGCAGACATCAAAACATTGGCCTAAATGAGATGTAATGCGTATCCACGTGAGAAGCTATTCTGTGCAATAAATGTGGATTTCATATCTTAATCAGTTTTTCTCCGCAATCACATGTAATATAAGTGACTAAATATCATTGATAAGACTACATTTCAGTCACTTTGCTGAAATGTACATCTGACTATTATAATTAAAGTTGTTCTAAAAGGGAAACGGGTTCAACCCACATTAAGAAAAGCTTATGTCCACAACATTGTTGCCCCATTTGAAGCTGAAAACTCTTATCATTTACGTTTTGTATTTAACTAAGAGCAAGTCTTATTGAAACTCAAGTTTACATAGTGCATTTTCTTTTCGGTGGAAATAATTCAATCTCTTCCCCAGAATAAAGTGACATCATAGTATTGGCTGGAGTTGTTTGTCTCAGCCTATTTTAAAACTGCTATCATATTGAATTCGTTATGTCCATTACGTTATATCAACAGAATGTCAATAAAGTAGTTTTCTGTCAAAACATTGTCATATCAATAAACTACAACAAACCTTTTGAAAATTAGACGTTGTCGACTCTCTTTCGTAAAACAGAGATGAATGATTCAATTATTACATAATTATACCTTTGTACCAGAATATAAATTTGAAGTGCATAAGGAACGAGTGAAACAGTGCCGATCAATCAATGCTATCCAACGTTTCGAATTAATATTGTTTATCATAACATAGCAAGGCAAGCATACATGTACATACGCGATTGTGTATGACTTAGCTTTGTTTGAAGCTTGGTCAAAGGTCATATGAAGGTTGGGGGTCAAAGCTTTGCCAAGGACTCAGCGTGCCGATGCTTGTCGAAGCTTTGCGCTACTAATCTTCGTCGAAGCATTGGAGTCTCAAGCCTTTTCGAAGTTTTGGATTGCCAATCTTTGTCGCAGCATTGGAGTGCCAAGTTCTTCCAAAGCTTTGCACTGCCAATCTTCTTCGAAGCATTGGAGTGCCGATCTTTGTTGAAGCTTTGGACTTCTAATCTTTGCCGAAGCTGTGGACTGCCAAGGTGAGTCGAAAATATTGCAGAGCAAGGTTTGTCGAATCTTCAAGGTACCAACCTTTGGCCAGTCTTAGTATTAAAAGCTTTGCAGAAGATACTGCTTCACATCAATGGCAACCTATGCCAAAGGTTCAATAACCTTTATCTAATTAATGTAACTTTGTCAGAGCCTTATTTTCTTTATTCCAACTGTTCAATATTGATTTTAAAGACAGCCTATATATACATATGGCAACTTTAAATACTGACCACCATAGGTCTATTGAAGTGAAGTTGCTATATGCTACAATAAAACAAAAGATTTCACCATTGTGCCATACAAGTACATGTATCTAACCTATGGGATGCCCCAAAGTGTTCTTCTTGTATTTCATGCCGCAGGAATATTACAGCACAAGCTGGGTTGCTTTGGCGTTTCTCTCGTGGAACACCACGGTTTCCTTCTTTTGTACATACATTTCAACTCAGGACGAGAGAGAGAGAGAGAGAGAGAGAGAGAGAGAGAGAGAGAGAGAGAGAGAGAGAGAGAGAGAGAGAGAGAGAGAGAGAGAGAGAGAGAGAGAGAGAGAGAGAGAGAGAGAGAGAGAGAGAGAGAGAGAGAGAGAGAGAGAGAGAGAGAGAGAGAGAGAGAGAGAGAGAGAGAGAGAGAGAGAGAGAGAGAGAGAGATTTCTTACTTTTTTGTTGTTGCCATTTTACTTACATTTTGCATTCTTACACTGATATACACATTTTACTATAAAATTATACATAAATCTGCCTAGCTGGCATTTAATTAGATCGATTTGCTGATATGTTTGTTTTGTGTGGGTACATAGCTGACAGTGCCAATAACAATATTACGTTTGACTCGTGTGGTAGAAGTAATAATAGCTGTATACCGATGTCAGCTTATATGTAAAAGTATAGAGACATCGATCTTTATTAAAAACAGGAGAATTTATTAAGTCAGCTGAGGCAAACACTCCCAAACATGTGAAACAAATGCTCCAAGGAAATAATACAACAAGAAAATATTATAATCATTTTAGAGATAGAGTTGCTGAACCACCTACCTCACACGCTAAATTTGCAAACTGTGATTATGGGCAAAACATTGATTTAAAACCATATTGGAAGTTAATTTACAAAACGACCATAGAAGAAAAACTAATATCCTTTCAGTTTAAAGTACTCCACAGAATCCTGGCAACAAATGTCTATCTAAAAAATATATCTATTAAAACTGATTCCTCATGCAGTTACTGCGGTGCAGAGGAAACGTTGGAGCATTTGTTCTGGGGATGTAAAGTGGTCAAAGCGTTCTGGTCGGAATTTCAAAGTTTTATAAAGGGTAAAAATATTCAACAACAAAATTTATCATGTAAGGACGTCATACTAGGAGTTATTCCAAAAAGGGACAATACAGTATTAAATCATCTAGTGCTACTGGCAAAATATCATATTTATGCAATACGATTTTCTAGTATTGAGCCTTCTATTCATATATTCCAGGAAAATATGAAAACGACGATGTTATCTGAAAAAATTAATGCTGAAAAAAACAACAATATTACAGCATTTGAATTGAAATGGAATCTTTTATTGACAAGCTGAGAATTTAGAAGTTGATTGTCCGCCAGTTTCTGAAGCAAAATATCACATCTTCATTTCATTTCATTTTGGTACACGTGCATACACTTTTCCCCTTTCCTTAGTTATTTGCGATTCAACGTACTGATGCCTCGCTTCTTCCTCCCTTTTGTATTGTTATCCGTTGTGTAATGTTCTTTTTCTGTTGTGTAAACTTTTGTAAATGCATATAATAAAAAAAAAGAAAAAAAAAAAGAAAAAAAAAGAGACATCGACTTGACCTGCCAAAACTAACGCGGAATAGATACACAGTTAAACCTACGCCCCTCGTATCAGCTCAGAACTTAGCTATAGGAAAAAAGTTTCACACCTAAGGCTAGTGATATAGGATTACGTACAGGTACCTTTTATACAGTCGAGGTAATTGTTTGCATAATTAGAGAAAACAGAGCTAATATCTAATGCAAGAGCATGTACTGATAGAAGAGTAGGCAAAGGCTATGTTATTATTACAATCAGAGAATACAATTAACATTCAAGTTCCTACATATTCTTTACTTGAGTTATCATTATCTTAGCAGATCGTCACCAAATTATATACATCGTAACAACATAAACTGTTCAGGCATCCCATCAATGGGTTAAAATGCAACAAATTGGATTGTACAGGATTTTTGCACTGCCGAACAATTACATCTAGTAAGGTTGCAATATTTTGTGGAGCCACACAACAACATGTAGTAGTGTTAGTAAGAATTTTATGATTAATTTTTGTTCCTACTGAACTGGTCTCAGTTGTAAGAGAAATGGTTTAATTCCAGAATTTTGATTTTGATGGCCAGTCCAAGGGTACTGCAGGCATAACTGATAACTAACTCTGGTCTACATCATGTTTGTGTGATGGAAATGAATAATAGTGTACTGCTTTTTAATGAAACACATTAATCTACAAGGTCAACACAGGCAACCATTCAGTGGGTGGGCATCTGTTTGCGATCTCATTTTCAAGGCAGCAGAGGTTTCGAGTCGTTTATATAATAAGGTTGAGTCTGATTTAGATCGTAACTTTCCATTTTCAAAAAGTGTATGTTTAGAATTCAAGTTAGTTTGTATGTGAGTACATAGTATATCGTTATAAAATATTTTTATTCAGAGTGAAACTCAATATTAAACGTTACAAATAACGCAAAGCATTGAAGAGCCGGCTTCTTCCCACTGGGGCCCTCGTACATCAAATCGACAATCAAGGAAAAGTCCACTTACAAATTCTAAAATACATATTGATAAAAACATATAATGCACACATTGTGACATTATAGCTCCATATAAGTAAGTAACTGCACAGCAGCAGAATTGTCTCTGTAAATGGCTTTGAAGTGTTTAAAAGTTTGAACCTGCTTTACATGTTCAGGTAACAAATCATAAACACCAATAAGAATGTTCCAACTATATTCCAGACCAATCTGCCCAGTAGTTTTTGTGTTTTTATCCAAATCACACATCGGTGGCAAGATAATTTTGATTCGCACACCAACCAAATATCGTCATGGCAATCGGTCAAGTGGTAATTGACTTTAAATTGTTTACACACACACAGGCATTTTGCCATGCCTATAACACTACTGAACATTGTTAGTTAAGTTGTGCTAAAAGCCACTGAAAAGTTGTCATATTGTGGTCTTTTTCTAACTCCTAGCTCTCACATTCCACGTTTACAGCAGCCACAACTTCAGGGAGATGTCATCAATGAAGAACTGATTGTACAATGAATAACAGGCATTAAAGAGCTTTCAGGGGTCCGCCTTGTGTATTAGACTGTTGTCGAACTTTGGATAGTGTGCATTTTATAGAGCAATTTCCCATATTGTGCTCAAACACTTTTTGTTTACAACTATTAGCCCTAGCACGGACCTGCAACAACAATAGACTTCTTCAACTTCCTGGTTAGCATACAATCCATAGCAGCCTCTTTGAGCCCATAGGATGAAAAGCATTCACATAGCAAGCTCTATATCCTACTAGGTCCCCACTTATACAGATGGGTTGACTGGGGCACAATCGTGGTTCAAATATTACTGAAGGACTTAAGCTATTCAGAAACAAACACACATGGCAAGGCTTGTGAAATGACAACTTGCAGATTCCAAGTCAGCTAACATTCAAATGTCATGACACAACTAATTTAATTGTTTTTATTGTGCGTATTTTATTTGTAAAGTGCAATTAAAAGTGTACACACTCGTCACACATAAATGAAAAGTTAAGAAATATTCTTAAATTCTATACATACACACCAAGCTGAAAATGATGTAATCTCTGAAAAAAAAAATGTCCTCTTGAAAATGTTTTATAATATTAACAATATTAAGAGAGGTACAACAATACACGCAACAAACATATTGCAAGGAATTGACTGGTGACAATTTGTCAAATTAGGGGGCTAGGAAAATGGATGCCACTTATAAAATGATCACTATTTTAGAATATGGTTATCATATTTCAATAATTCATTGCACACCCCCCCCCCCGGGGAATGATGCACATATGGTAGATCCACCGCTTTCCCACACTGTGCTCAAAGTGTTTATTTTTATTACAGTTATTATTCCTGTCACAAATCACCATAACAGCCCCTTGGCACTTCCCTCATCTTCCTAGCTGAGGAGATACATTCCATTGTAACCTCTATCCTACCAGGTCCCAAATTATAATAGAGCTGGGTTGACTGGGACACAATCATGGTTAAAATCTTGCCCAAGGATTTTAGCCATTCAGAAAAATGACTACAGTGAGGCTTGACCCAGCAATCTGCAGACTCAAAGCAAGCCACTCTAACCATTCATCTATCATGACTCCTATATGTTCCTTATAGCCAATTGTCAGGATGTATACCTTTGCAATGTCCACTACTGACTTTGGCTGTACCTGTCACATATGTGACATGGTACTATTTGCTGGTGCATTTGCACATTACTTTACATTTGTGACCTGATCGAAAACTGTGGCCAAAGTAAAATACCACTTTGTCAGCTAATTCCTCATATTGTAACATAATCAGTAAGTACAAATTTAACCAACAACATACTCTACCCTGCATCCTTTGCGTTGTGTGATTTTAACAAACGTTCCTCCGTAGATGTGCTTGTGTTTTCAATAGTTTACTTTAATCTCGGACCACTAAAAAGAGCTTTCATGAAGAATTGGAGGGGGGGGGGGCATATTTTAGATTTATTTTTTAATCTACCTGTTGTACCAGATGGTGTCAGTGACATCACCATGTGAGCATGCGCTGAATCAACGAGAAGGGTGGAGCTATGTGAGGTATAATCTGCAGAGTGACGTTAGTCAATTCCAGCCAGCTCTAGGCTAAACATACTTAAATAGACAGAACTCACATGTATATATTAAAGTTTATATCGATAATTTCAAAAGTGAGCTTCATATTCACCAAAACTGTGCTGGTGTTCCCGCTAAGGCTTATTTGCTACTTTTGCAAGGTCGCCGTCGGCTCTTACAGTCAAATGTCATGTTTTGCGCAAGCTTATATCAAAGTATCAAGAATGAAACAGAAAATATATACAAATAAATTACAATTAATTATGAAATCAAATGTTATAATAGAGTTTTATTTCTCTCTATTCGGCATGCAAGAGCAGGTAAAAAGTGTTAGCTTAATTTATATTCCAAAAAAAACATATGATTTGCTTCCGGCCTTCAAACAGAATAGGGGATACCCACCTTTGGAACCATCCCCCGCGGCTGCGCAAATGTGACTTCCATGTTACCGTTTACATTTCTTTCCCTTTCCGTTGCTCAGTCTCAAAAAACTTACAGGGAACACTGCTAGTGATTGATACATAATGGGTAAATGAATATTTTCAAAAAAGTGAACATTATGTTGACCACAACTGGTCTGGTCATACATGGTGCATACATTGAATTTTTGAAATGTGGACTTTATAATGGCCATAACAGCTATGGTCATAAATGTCATTTGTCGAATGACATTTCTTGAATAGATAACTAACTAAGTAACATTGAAGTGTGCATAATTTAATTATTCATTCTCTTTCATAGACCTAAACTGTAATGAAAATATTGTGGTGTTAATTGTTAGTAACTGTGTGAAATGCTTGCTGGATCAATATAGGCAGAATAGGATACAGTGTCTTCATACTCACTTCCCAGGGGAGTATACACTACATTGCCCCCTCTGTATGCTTGTAGGATTGATATTTACATGGCAACCTCTGTCCTACTAGGTCCCTATTATAGATATGGGTTTACTGGGTCACAATGGTGGTTCAAATCTTACCCAAGGACGTAATTACCCTTTTGATGTTTGAGTGAAATTGTTAGTTGTATGTAATGACTAGTATAACGTAAATTATTTTAAAACAGCAATAAAATTTCAGCTAACCTACAAAATTATTCAGAACACAAACTGGGCTGATTGTTGTGAGGGTTGAGATTGTGAGTTAAACCCCTTAAACATAAACCTGGTAAAGTACTGTTGACAGGACTATACATCCTGTATGCCATCCTTATTTCATTTTGTCAACTCTTTCTTCTATCACCTTCAGACGTTCTTCTAGGTCGTTGACTGCAGACACGTTCTTTGGAATCTTCCGAATCCTTTTACGCTTGAACACTAAATATAAAATGATAAAATACTGAATGTAGTAATTTTTTATCTGCATGATAAAGAATTGTAAAATCAAAATATTTGATCTAGTGTACTAACCCAAACTAATAGATCAAAAATCTAAGTACCTATGACGAAAAGAGCGCTAAAATAAAGATCAATGCCAAAAACCTTGAATGTGCATTATACATTTTGTATAACCTGTGTAAGTTATTTGATTGTGACTACCAAGTTGATGAACATTGTTGGTCCTAAGACTAGGTTTTCATGAATTTATCATTACAAATACTGTTTGGTGTACAGATCTGAAATACAAGCAACAGTTCGAGGTACTACCATTGGTATTGATCTTGATAATGTCCTGTCAACCTACTGGTTGTCAATGAGAAGATATTGTCAAGGCCAACCCTGCAAAGGTTCTATGCTGAGCCATGTCTATCTTTCTGTCAGAGAACAAATTTGATGTTGTAACACAGCAATTTCAACATCTACATTATTTGATGTTGTCATACTGCAATTTCAATGCCTTTAGTAAACTTAGCTACATTAGCTGCAACTGGAATTTTTCTTAAACAAAACTGTTTTCAAATTGTTCGATAAAATGACTTATACTCATAATATTGCACACCTTGAATAGAACTCAATCGCCTGTTTGGATACGTATTTGTGTAGCTGCACTCATAGTATGGTGCAATATATGCCATCAAATTGATTTGTATCTTTGCAACCAAAAATTATTGCTCCCGATGAATTAAGATTTCAAGTTATTACTAT
Source organism: Glandiceps talaboti (assembly GCF_964340395.1). Taxonomy (NCBI): domain Eukaryota; kingdom Metazoa; phylum Hemichordata; class Enteropneusta; family Spengelidae; genus Glandiceps; species Glandiceps talaboti. The sequence continues at coordinate 20,512,470 of NC_135562.1, read as the reverse complement.
AAAATAAACAAAATTGACATGAGGAATATCTATAATTTTTGGCATAACAATTTTGTAAATATGATGTTGGTTGTCTCATCCAAAACATAATACCCAAGTTACATCTAGTGCAGGTTTAAAGAAATTTGAAAATGCTTAATATTTCGATAAAATTGATTAATAAAGTGTTGGCCAGGAATACTTACCTTTTCTACTAGTATCTTGTTTCCGATGGGAAATGTAACGTCTATAAATCCAACTGTTTCGAAACCAATGGCGAATCTTATCCAGCAGGTTGTCATAGGTATTGCGTCTTTCACCCATTAGTCCTGGCTGGAGATGTGCTTCTTTGAATGCAGTGTTGACAATAGACATAACAAACATCACATAGATACAGTTCTTCAGAAAGAGAAGTGTTGAGATCATGATCTGTGCAACCACAGAGTCAGCATACTCACTGTGGTGTGTTGCAGAAGTCAGAGGGAGAAATAACAGTTGTGTCATTGTGTCATACAGGCTAGCATATCCTAAAGTTGGTGCTATCAAGAAGTAGAATAACTGAGCATATGCAAAGAATATAATAAAGAATAGTGGTGTGAATAAGAGAAGTCGTCGCACAGCAATACCAATACATATGCCCAGAATAGACGTGGTTCGATTCAGAGAGAAAATATTTATCAATCCAATAATTGAAACAAAAGATACAAGTGCAAGGACTATTGTATGGATGTCATCAATAAACGTCAGATATCGTACACTTCCATAGCAGTCTGAAATAAATATATGTCATTCAATGTTAAAGGGGAATGACACTCCAGGAGTTAAGACATTTTTGTATTTTCTTATTCTGGAGAGCCATTTTGCACTGTTACATCACTTACAATTACACACAATTGCTGAGTAAAACCTAATTCAATCTTGCTCCTCGTATGACTTTGGCTAGCCCTGTGTACGGCAGCAATATGCAATGGTAGAACATAAATATTCATGAGTGGTTCATTTGACAGTAATAATCATTTGGAGGTAATGAACCTGATAACTGAAGAGGCTACTATTTGTAACATTTACCCTATTCCACACTTACTGTGGTTCTCTGTGTTTTTTTCATTGGGTTTAAGTGTCTACCTTAATCAGATTTTTAATTCTGTTTATTTGTTAAATGTGTATTAAATTGTAAACTACCCCTTTGTAGATAGGGAGAGGATAATCAGATTGATAAGAACCCTAAAGCTGACAGTCAAGTAAATTTAACTTGACATGTAAATTACCTTCACAATGGCTGAGTTCTTGAAGTACCCATTTCATCACGACCAATCGTAGAATCAGCATGGCGGTGGCAATCATCCCTAAAACTGAACCTGTCAAGTACCATGCGTTCCAGAAACTCCATGCAACTTTACAACCACACACACCTACATCAGACAGGTAACTGAACACCAAATGTAGTGCGAGAATGCTGAACAGTGCATGACATATTACCAGAAAGACTGCGTCATTCTTGGCTTGGAATGGATCCATTAGGACCACAGTAGAAACCTCAACCATGGTAGAGATGATACTTGTACTACGACACTCTGCTAGGAATGTTACCGCACTGAGGAGATTTGCATTCGGGTTGTATGTGGTGAACTCCAAGATAAGGGTCCGGGTGTACCTATCAACCCATCCGTTATCAATTAGATTTTCTATGGTATCTCGTGCAATGTGGCCATCTTTACCGAGTGGTGCGATGAAACCATCTGCGTTGTATCGCTTGCCACTTGGTGCCCAGACAGATAGTGTGTACTTTAGATGGTTGTGGTAATGACTACTATGCACCCATGGCGAGTACGTAAAGTTGGTTACATTGTCTGCCTGTGATGTCGTCCATCCTGTTCCGTATGCCCCTTTATCCATCTCTTCATGAGAAATGCAATTCTCATGAAATGCTTTCAGTACTGGTTTATCTGAACAAAGCTCTGAAAAAGTATGAAATGATAGGAACAAAAATGAGACAATGACATATGAAAGGAGGAACTCTAGTATTGAAAATCTGAAATTACTATAATTTTTACTCATTAAGATTACATAATACACACTTATTGCCTGCCTATGAGGACTAGCACTGTCTCTTTAAATTTGTTTTAAAGGTATGTTTAGTTTAAACAATGACTATATCATTAAGTCTAAATGAGTTTATAGTCTAATTACTTCACATCTGTACGATCCATGCAAAATTACACTGACAAGATCAATGCAGATCATGTACGGTAAGATGGCATTCAACAGCCCTGAATATGGATAAATATCTTGGTAATGTGTGCAGGTTAGCTAAGGAAGCCAGAAAGGAGACAAAATTGGAAATGGTTATTTTCATGTCAGAATCAAACTTGTTATTTTTTTCATTCCTACCTGTTGCGATACGTTGCTGTCGTAAGGTGATGTTGCTGACAACATAGGACATGTCTGTAGCCATGATTTCTTTGTCAAAATATATTGCCCGGTTGTTGATCCATTCTAGAATACAGCTAACATCCCTGCACTAAAAAACATAGAAAACCACGGAAAAAAGTTACATATCCAAAATAATGGTGTCACATTTTAGTTTCACAAGTTGAATACACAAACATAGCATTTGATGGATAAAACATGTGACCGTCAGAGTTGTGGCTAAACAGTTGACCAGCAACTATTTATCTGATAGTCTTGCTGAAAGTGAAACTGTAGCGTGATTTCCTCGGGCAAAGAAACAAACAAAAAACCCTGAGAAAGCAGTCGACAAGCATTGCTAAATGCAAACACACATGCTAACAAACACATTGCAAGAACACACAAGCAGAGCACGACCGATTATAGTTACAAATCAAGACTTGGTCTAATTGTTGACATAAGAATTGTTTTTTGAAAGTATAGAAACAGGATAGTAATTATTTTTATCTTTTAATCATTTTACCCATTGCCAAATAAATACCAATATCTCATCCATATGGCCACTTTAACACACACAGTCTGACAAACCTATCAAATTACCTTTAGTGCTTCTCTGCGCCCAGTAGTCTGATATATGGCTTTATTACTATAGTAATGGGATGGCGATCTGTACACTTGAGTAATCAGTACTGTCACCACAAGAAACAGTATCCAAAATATCATGTCTTTCATCGTTTTCATCAGCTTCAGATGTTTGATGTAAAGTTGTCTTGCACTCTTTATCTCCTTTGATGTCGGGGGAGAAGTAAAGTGATCACCTGTGTCTGATTGGTGAAGGTTTGGAAAACAAAAATTATATCAACGAAGATGACTCAGCCCACAATGGACGTTTTCAGAGAATTGCCACAAGTTATTGTAGTGTGATGTATTAGATTGTATGAGAATGCTTATTTATTTGTCTATTAATCCCTGTTGTTATCTTTCCAATATAGCTGATCATTTAGCTGTTATGGGTGTGGCCTAGTTGCTAGGCACATTTACATACATTTCTTGAACGTTTATTCAGTTGTCTATTAATCAGTTATCTTTTCAGTATGCATGATGATTTGGCTGTTACTATGGGCGTGGTCTTGTTGCTAGGTTCGTTTGCATACATTTTTAAAAATGTTCATTTGTAAAAAAAAAATTCATTATCTTGGTGAAAAACACCACCGTTTGGCTGTTGCTATGGGTGTGGTCATGGTTGCTAAGGAGATTTGGATACATATTTTGAATGTTTACTCACTTGCCTACCTGATAATTTAACCAAAACACACTGCCGTTTGGATGTTGCCAGGGGTGTGGTCATTGTTGCTAGGGCCAAAATGTTTTACCGAAAGTCTGCAGAATAACACATCTAAGAAAATTCCCTCCAAATTTCAAGACAATCTGCCAAGTTGTTTTGGAGTTTAACTTTTTTTGACCAAAATTTGGTTGTTGCTATGGGCATAGCCTAAGGACTAAAATGTTTTACAAAAAGTCTGCAGAATAACACTTCTAAGAACATTCCCACCAAATTTCAGGCCATTCTGCCCAGTAGTTTTGGAGTTTAACCTTTTTGACCAAAAATCATGTGTTTTGAACCAAAAATGGCTCTAAGTTGGCTAAATCATATCCCAAAACAAATTGACGTGCAGTCATGTAAGTCATAGTTCATTATCCATTTACTAAGTTTGAAAGCAATCGGTCAATGAATGTCCAAAATATGACTCCCGATGCACGCATGCGTGGACGGAACCCAATCTATAAGCCCCATCCCAGCCTATGTCCGATGGGGGCTAATAATGAGAATCTTGAAAGTTTCAGTATAATCTGGGCAAGTATCTATAAATTCCAACAGAAATAAAATACCACTATGGTATTTTGACAGTCTCTCTGAAATGTCACTAGTCTTGTAGAATAAGTAAGGAAGACGGTGTCTTAGGTTGAGAGAAGAGGATTCGAAGTAATTTTCTACTTTGGACATTAGAACCATTTACTAAAGAATTAAAACTGTTACAGTGTATATCATTCCAATCTATATTATATATTACACACTTACAGCCACGTGTTTGGCTGATGTGCATCATGGTGTGTTTGAGCAAGTCAGGGCATTGATTGCTTGCAATGGTTCCACGTTTGGTTCACTAATTTTAAATACTCAAATACTCACACATGCCAGCCACATACCATTGACATTGAGCCACTCTTGCTTGCTAGAAAACATTTGTTTCAACTATTTGGTTTAGTGGCATAGCTTTACGTCCCATTGGATTTTGGTGATATAAATACAAATTATCTGGTTGGTTGGTTGGTTGGTTGGTTGGTTGGTTGGTTGATTGATTGATTGATTGATTGATTGCCGGGCATCACTTCCAATATAAGCAGAAATATGGTCTCTACTTATGGTGCTTTAACTGTATGTATACTACACATAGAATACTCACCTTTCAGTTTGCAAGTCTCTTCCACTTTACTGGAATCAAACTGAATGGGTTGTTTAATACCACGTTCATCACCGCTGTCTGGTTCCACTTTGGTTGGTTCTTTGAGCAACATGAACTTCAGTGTAAGCACAAAGGCTATTAGGATTGCCTGTATAAATGAAACATGAAGAATGAAAATGTACTTAGTGACACTTCCTTTTGTTAGTGTTATAGAAATGAGATAATTTGACAGATAATGGATGCTAGCCTAAAAACGATCACGTCAATAAACTGTAGCTATAGAGTTACTTATTACAATATGTTGCATAAGCCAGTACGTTGAATATTAGAACAAAAATATGGCATTTATGGCCACAGACACTCCTATTGAAATGTATGCAAAAACGGATTAAACAAAAATATCATACATGTATGTGTATCATACACCATAACTATTCACAATATTACGTTTTGTATTATTATTTGTATGCTGTGTAATGTTCATTGTACCGGTATATAATATATTACTTAGTCTGTATACAGTAAATTAGGGTATAGCAGATTTACACTAATAATGATACAAAAGAAAATATTTAGCTAATGCTTACCTTTAATGGGTCAATTATCAATGATGACAGAAACAATGATGAAAGTTGTGATGTTAACCATTCCTTCGAAACATCTGGACCCCATTGTAGGCTATACAGTACAACAAAGAATGCTGACAGAAGTACGCAAATAGCAACTAAGAACCAAGCAATCCATTTACACCACCATGGTAAAGGGAAGTTTTTGTCATCGATGTCTGCGGTGTTCAGAATAGTTGCTGAACCATACTTTCTCTTTACACGGTGATATGGCTTGGATTTCCTGAATAGATACACTATGATGATGGATACTGGTATGGCTACCAGGCAACTGATCAATCCTGTATAGATTATGCCAAGAGGAATCTCTATCGGTCCCAACTTTATTATCTTTGTTGCCTGAACTCTATCATCACTGTTGTAAAACATAGCGTTTGCCAACATTGTCAAAAACATGGCAGTCAGACAACAGGATAGGCGTTCGACTCGTGTAAAGGAACTTGGTATTTGCCTATTTACGACGGAACCCCATAGGTAGTCATCAGTCATTTTATCTCGACCATGGCTTGACATCAAATGCACAAATTTCATCAATTGAGGTTTGCTGCAAACTGGTAGTACTTGTCGTAAAGTGCAGCTAGATTTATCAATAGCAAACCATTTGTAACAGGTGAAATGAAATCTATAAGTCAAAATCAAAAGTTGTTTATTATGACTTCAATAGGTAAAATCAATTAGTAAAGAGAAAACTGAGTGCCTAAGTATGTGTAACTCTTTAAACATACATGTATCTGAATGATGAGCCAATCTCTTTACAGTTTATCATACCTTCATCGCTGCTAATTGGTTTAGCTTCCAGGACAAATCCTGGCACAACCTAATATGTTTTCCTTTATAATGTTTATGTATATCATGCATGTGGCTTGTACATTTGATGTATATTTAGACTTTATGACTTGAAGAAGGGATTGTACAGAAGGGCAACAGCTGTAGAAGGGCTGAAAAGGAATACTAATGAGGTATGAAAAGCCATATCCTGGCCAAAAATGTATACCCAATATTGACATGCTAATTTATGCGCACATGTTTGGTATAATTATAATAATATTGGGCTTTCAAACATTTTGGGAGAAAAGAGAAGTTGAAGGCAGTATCGCAAAATGGGTTTAAGTACAATGGGCAATGTATTGGGACGTGCTATGGGTAGTTAGTGCACGACGTCTTGATCTTTTTATTGAAGTACTCAGGACATTATTATAGGTACATATGATAACTCACTGCAGCACATAACTCATAATGACCCTGATTTGAGACATGCATGGTGAACAATAAATATGCATTATAAATAGAAATAACGAAAACAAGTTTGCATTGAACTTATTCAAGCGTGGACTCTGAGAATGGATAATTCACTTGAAATATATTGAAATGTGACACATACTTGTGTTTCTTCTGAAGATCAAGGACTTCAATTCTCTCCAAGAACCAACCATCCACCAGCTTGTCCTTGGTAATATTCAACCAGATGTGAATGTACAGCAATGGACCAAGACACTTGGGTACTGACATAATGAAAGTTCTCACTGAACCAGTGGACAGCTTCTGCAGGAGAAAAAAAATATGCAGACTGTACTGTACATGTAAGCTGAAAAGACATGGTTTCTCTCTGGAATGTGAGTTTTAGAAATCTACAAGGAAATAAAAGTAAATGTTTAGGGTGAGCAGCTTAAACTATGGTCTGTTGAGTTATTATTGGAAAGACACTACTTGTATTCCTTTCATTTGGCCAGATGTGAACATAGTGTTTAGTAAATTGTATCAGTGATTATAGTTGCATCAATGTGCATGCAGAAATACAGGTATTTGTACACATTTATGCAAATTAGTGTATGTGAAGGTTCTTTGTATACCAAATCATGCGATCACACAGTATGAATTTTAGAGAATTTGTTGTTAACATGTTTGGGGTAAACAACTATGTAATAATTACAGAACCTCGTGACGTGTGAGTGCCAGTGCGAGTACTTTTGGGTATCTGCACTTGCGCTTGTAGTGTTTTCTGTTGCACTATCACTCACAAGGCTGGTGAAAATTGGACTGTAGAGAACATAGGACACATTCATGCAAATACCCTGACTATTCATCGCAACACTTATACTTATGCGTCATGGGGTTCTATCTTTAGTATTGAACAACATACAACATATTACCACAATTCTTTCCTTATCCTTGAGTAATTTGACCCCACTTTGATCTTGTTCACCAGTTATTTCAAATGATACATCACATGTTGTCCCTGCATTTGGTCGGAGTCCAGTGTAAACAGTTATCTGGTACAAATAGTTGTCTTCAGTCTTGTTCCCGAATAAAGGAGGCGACAGCCACTGGAAAAGTAAACATTGAGATAAATATTTCTGAGCTATCACTGAGCATAATATATGACAAAACAGATATTTAACATTAGACATTGTCATAAAAGCACTTATTTAAGCACACTACTTGGGCTAGAAGTTCTGAACAAAATGATGAAAGGAAATTGTGAGAACGTTGTATGAAGTATACTGATTCATGCTATGCTTTAATATTGACAAACAAGAAATACATTATAACTAAACTTGGCACAAGCTGACTTATCTTCTTTTTCTTTCTTTTTTTTTTTGGGGGGGGGGGGCATGAAAATATTTAAGCCATGATTAAATTCTAAATGTTATTGTTGATCTGTATGCCTTTTATGACATATTGTAATGTATTCAGGCTTCTGGCACTGCGGAATATTTAGAATTGCATGGTAGTGGTTTTCTCAACATTTTAATAATACATGTTATGTATTTTATATAATAAAATGCGTCAGTTAATTGATCATTATGTCTTCATACAAGATTTAAGTTCATGGTCAAGGTGGTGGCGAAGTATGCATCATTAAGTAGAATACTATGAATGCCTAAATGTATGTACTGTAAAAATTACACGTACATGTAAATCATATAACTCAGCTAATATCGTCCCTTTAAACAGAGTGGATTGCACTGGTTTTATTTTGCTACTACTATTAGACTTTTAGTAAGCTATTAAGCTATACAAAGAAACGTACCTCAATCAAGTCATATTTGTCCATTCTTCGCATCCACATCACAATCAAGATATAAACGATGAAGAAAGCTGATATCGTTAACAACACCACTGAGTTGTCAGTAATATCTTTACTGAACACAGTACTGAAGTCTATTGTATTCACAGGGACAATAATATCAGCAGCAACAAATTTGGTCAAATGATTACATTCACATACTATGGTGCTGTCACTGGTTACAAGATCACCAGGCTGGAATAGAATGCAGAATTTTTGTGAGACAAATTACACATATCTTATATTCTTTCATCCTTTATACGTTATTTTCATTTACTTTCATCTCCATATAATTGGACACATACGTAACTATCTTTCCAAAAATAACTGCTATAAGCTTGTTCCAGCACTATTGTTTTGAAATATGACTAAGGCAATTCTCTGTTGTACACAGCTAGTTAGAACTAATGTCTTCAATTTCCTGTACTCCAGCTACAAGCATTAAATGGCCAATTGCCACCGTACTTGTCAGATATTACAACCCATAACACCAAAGTAAAACATTTTCTGTATATGTACCACAATAGTCGATTTTCCAGTTCCAATTGCGTGAGAGGACGTTGGTTAATACGTTTATAACGTTTTCATATGGACATGGAAATTCATGTTGACCTCTTTGATTATGAATGATTTTACAGAACAAAGACTAAACGCCATCAATGACAGACAGTGATTTTACAGGTGAACCCAGGGTATGGTCACATACTCAATACATGTCTCTGCATGGAGAAATGCACAATGCATCTTGGAACCTGCAACAGGTCTATAGTTTACAGCAACCGTATCAAGTGTAATAATATCCTGTTTCATTTGCGAACTGACCACATAGGCTTGCTGTAAATAAACCAATTGAAACAGTATACTTATACACTTGATATGAATGCTAAAATTGGGTGCACCACATAGAGAAAGTGTTTTACTTCGTTGTATTCAGGCTGAATGATCAGCAATGCAATGCTATCAAACTCTATCATGGTTAAATCACACCCCTGTGGTTAGTATTCCTAACTATTCTATCCTACCATGATATAACAGAAAAAAAAATCACTTATAAATTATTTCTTAGTAATATTACATCACACTGCATTATTTCAAAAGTATAATTACTAAATCTCTTTGGTGCTGACGATAAAAAACAATCACAAAACAAAAACAATCCTGTTATCTGCGTACACCTCAGTATGTTATTATTCATCAACAAAATTATCAGAGTTTTTGCTAAAACTAAAATGCAGATTATAAATATATGATACTATAAAGTGATATTGTATCAAAATAGAAACAGAAGTATAGACTTGTACTTACCCAGCATCCATCCGATTTCCATTCCTCGTCAGTTTCGTCCCAATATCGGCAGATTTTAAACACTGCATTCACTGTTACTGTTGGCATATTCTGTGTCCAATTTCCTACACATGCAAGGGAGGTGATAACAACATTTTATTTTGTCAAATCTTATTATCAACTTATAACAGACTGACACCATCTTGATATAAAATTACATACGAACATAACAAAACTAAGACAAAGTACAAGTTAATTTAAAGTAAGAATGCTTTAATTATTATTTTGCATCCGAGATTCTCCACCTGACTGTATAAACTATGACATCAAAGTTGCAGTTCAATTTATTACACGTAACAGGTGAATTATGATGAGGCAAAGTTTGTTTGTTTTATAACTAGTGAAAACTACTTAGGATTAAGTATGATTGTGTAATAAGAACAAAACCCCATCCTGTGTGAGTGCCAGTGTTGGTACTCTGGGGTATTTTCAGGTTTATATGTATATTTGCAGTGTTTTGTGCTGCTCCCTTTCACTCGCTACGTTCATAAGAGTACGACCACAGTGAACACTATATATACACGCACTGATGCAAACACGCCGAGTATGCTACACATGCACTCACTCACCATGGGATTCTGTCATAATTAACTCACCGAATGTAATCAACAGATTGTATGTGTGGATGTCTTTGTTGTCATTGTTGCAGAACACTGTGATTGGATAGTATCCAGTAAGTGACCACTTCTTGTCATACATGGTTTCATTAGGTAAGACATCGGTCATTAGGTAGACATCAATCTCTGAAGTCGGTTCGTCTGAATCAATGGTTAAAGTCAGCAGGCTCTCTGGTTCCGATCCGTTGATTTGCATGTACAGCCTTTCCTCAATCAGCAGATTTGTAACAACTGTGGTTACTGATTCACGTTTATCGCCTTTATCCTGACGTTTTATCTCAAGAAGATTAGTTCCTGGCAGGGGATCAGTGGTTCTGTTTTCATCAAGCACTTCCAAAGACAGTAAAGGTGAACTCATTAATGGTTTGGGGGTGTTCCATGTGATTGGATTCATGGCAATGCCTATGAACTATGATGAAAAGGGAGAAACATATTAGAATTCAAGAACAATGAGCATTTGGTAAATGTAAAATCATTCACTTGAAGAATGTACTCTACAACATTTATCTAAGTAAGAGCTCATATCCTTTTTGTGTTACAGTAATATTTACTTGAATAGCCAGTTGATCATAGCTAATTTATTCTCAATACTATAATGAAAGGATGATGATGATGATGATGATGATGACAATGATAGCGACGACGATTACGATGATGGTGATGATGATGTCACTGTTAATGTGATGATTGTGATGATATTGTGAGATGGTAGTGAAGAGAAAGAAAAGAATAAACTTTCTTGAAAACATAGTCCCCAATAGTTTGAATATTCTAAATGGCTATCATTTGGTCATTATAGTGAAGGTAAGAGTCTCGATCTGCACATAAATTGTCTACTTTAACAGTAGCTGACAGCTGTGTCAAGTTTGTCCACAGGAGCAAGCGCTGTTGCTAAGTTCACCACCAAAGGTCAACCTGAATGGTTGCCTAGCGAGCTCGAGTACGAAGTACCCTCATGCTTCTCACTCGCTAGGCAACCCATCAGGTCAACCTCTGGTGGTGAACTTAGCAACTGTGTCAGCTTCTGTGGGTTTGTCCATGCATGTCAGTGGCATCTGTTAAGTTTTCAAAGCTAGTGAGTAAAATGTGTGGTTTTTTTAAAATGGGGCCATGCATATCAGAAGTATTAATTATACCATATCCACTTTGAATAATTTTTGCTGTTTGACCTTGGACATTGAGATTACAGTTAATGGATAAGGTCTAACATCGCTGATAACATGGTTGTAGACATTCAAATGATGTGAGTATTCTATCAAGTTTTCAGAGTTAGTGGGCAGAAAGTGAATTTTTATGGCAGCCATTCAGCCATACATGAAGGTCAAGAAAATAAATTGATGTGATTATGCACAATATTTTATCAGACATTTGTACCAAGTTGGCTGAAATCGACTTATGCATTCCAGAGATTCGTGGTTGACAAGAATGCATGTATGCACAGTTGGCCAGACAGATGGGTAAACGACCCAGACATAGTAGTCCCCCTTAGGCCTCATACTAATGCCCAAGGATAAGATGATAATTTAATAGCAATGACAATTCTCTTCCCCACCAACTAATTGTTAATTCTGTAATTTGTATCCTACCTTTACTGTCAGGATTTCAATTTCATTATCATTTTCATTGCCAGAAGGAAGAGTGAAACTGCCAAATTCAGATGTTAGCTTGCTACCATGGAGATCACTTCTACTACGTCTGTTGGCCATGGCAACAATCCATTGATCTTCATACATAGCCAAGTTATTACCAATGTCAGCTGCCATCACGGTAATATCAAGGCATGTACTAATTGCATCAAATAGAGTAGTTGTAGGTTCCTTTATCTGGATCAGAGAAAAGTGAAATATATTTAGTAAATGTAATACTTCATAATTACTGATTTGCAAAATTTAATAATTACAAGCAATAATTCCTCTATGCAGTTTTGTTTTAGCAAAGTAATAAAGTGGTTAGTGGTTTTATATGATGACACACACTATGGGAATAAACATTCCACATCACTCTACTACTCGAAATATAGTCAAATTACATATGTATGTTTAGGGAACCCAAAAAGTCATTTGCACCAACTTCCACATTGCTTGACTGCTTTTAAATAGAGTTATATACAATTTGGGAGTCTGACTGGGAAGAGGTCTGCTGTCCAAAAGGCATTATGGGACTAAACATTACTAGGAGCTAAACATCTACATGATTCTCCCAAAACTGACACTATTGCTGTACGTATTTTAGCTCCCAACTTTGTTTGTTTGCCCAAATGCCTTGCTTCATTGTATAGTTGGCCTTTTCTATTAAAAACTAGTTAGATTTTGCTGGACTGCTAGCCCTTGTTCTCATACCTTGTCAACTTCACCGACATCTTGTACAGTAGAATCGAATACCACATACAACATATTAGAAGATGAACGAAGAAGATCTAAAGATAAGTGAGAAAAAGGGTGATTTCGCAAGAGACCAATGCTATCAGTAATTATTTAAATCAGCATACCAGTTTCACTAATACAAATCTGGTTTGTAGAGATATTTGATGACTTACCATTTCTGATCTTTCCTACAGCTGTGTCGTTGCTATAGCTACCAGGGTTGTTTTCCATGAATCTCTGCAATGACTTTGTTGCTGTTCCAATCATTTCTGATGTTTTCTTTATCATCTATGATACAAATGATTTTTTTTGTAAATTGTATCATTTTTATTAAGTTACATGCTTGACTAGCAGATATTTTTAAATAGGGAGTTGTAAGTTAGTGTTTGTAGTATCGTTTATGGTCAAAATACAGCAAGTTACCGTTCAGCGACTCTGTTTGATACAACCACTCTGAAATAAATATGAAATGGCAAGTTCTACACTATCGCAAGATAACAATTTCTTGTTACATTTGCCTAAATAAAATAAACCATTGAAACGCAATGCAACTAGACAGACACATAGGCACCAATGTTTTGACATTTGTTTTGCATTTGATGTCTGCATGATGGCACATCAATTCATTTCACTTTTGACAAAATATTCCAATTGACTATATTCATTCAATCTATCTTAAAGTGTAGCATATGCAGTTTCCTATTGGTTTCTGCATGGTTGTATCAAACAGAGCCACTGAATGGTAATTTGGAATGGGTTGTATTTGGTCCATTTCTCACTTGATGAGGAAAAATCAATTTATAGAAATATCAAATACCAAATGAACACAGGGTAAGTACGTGGCATTTCAACAAACATTTTATAGTAATAAGTGTAATTAAAACAAAAGAAAGGAAAAACAAAGCAGAGGGATTCACAAGTAGACAAGTTCAGACAAATGTGAATTAGTTTACTTTACATTCTTAGAACTCATTTTGATTTTACATACCTCACTTTTTGAAGTGAATCTGTCTGAAGTACAAGTAGTTGTTATGACAGCTGAAGTTTGAGCCACCATTTCTAAATCCTGGATACTAAATTCCAAGTCAGTACTCATGACCTCTTCCAATGTATCAATTATCCACCCTGTGCTCTGTATTAAAGTGAAAATTTCTATTTTAGACTTTTTTTCAGCTGATTGATGACACAAACTTAATGTGTTGGTTACTCTATTACATGTACAAGAATGTCTCTAAACTGAGAATTGTCCTGGTCTTTCTACATGTACTATTTTAATTAAGCGCTCAACCAAGCCAAGACCTTTGCCACTGTAGGACAGACAAAAGCTTAAAATTTGAAATTACCATGACAAGCTGTGATAGTGAACCTACATGAGACTCTCATTTGGTGAATACCGAGATTGGTCAAGTTTTATCTTATTTTCAGTTGGCATCATGACTCAACTGAATAAGGCTCTTAAAATTTGTACAACTGGGATTTTTTTTACAACTTTTTTTTACCTATTAACAACTTAATCATGATTATATCATATATGCTGACGGCATTGAATCATCTGTAGGCAAATGTAATTGTATAGTTGATGTACACATGACATGGTATGATAAATTTGATCAAATTGGTTTTACAGTCCACACCCTAAAATGAACACCGCAACTTGATCATGATTTCAACACAATATAATATTGGTTGTCCAATCGAAAAATACTCCAGTTACAGCCAGTTGAGTTTTAAAGGAAAAGTCCAGTCAAACTTTAATCATCCTAGATTAACAGAAATCAGATAGTGTATATGTCTGTGAAATGTTGTATTACAGATGGATTCATAGATGGACATACAGATGGTCTTACCACCTCGCTGGGGGGGGGGGGAACTAAAAAATACTTGATAGTATATGTTACCTTAATCAACCTTTGAGATTCGTCTGATTCTTTCATGCATGATGCCTGAAATGATAAACAATTGCATTGTAGTTTAATTAAAATTGTACAGTGTCTGACTTGATTGACAGTTTGTAAAAATTAATATAGGTACAGGTTGCCAAAATTAATATAGGTACAAGTTGCCAAAACTAATATGAATGGAGGTACAAGTTACCAAAATTAATATAGGTACAAGTTGCTATCACTTCCTGGATGAAATCATTGCATGTGAATGAGACCTATTTACAAATCAACACATTTTGACAACCCTTAGGTTGCTATAACTGGATAAAAAGAAACTGTTTCAAAGATTGTATTCTCTACATTACGATCAATGTTAACATCTTCCTAAATCTCGTTTTTTCTTTCAAATACCTCTTCAGTTATGTTGGTGAAATCAACCATCTATAATAATAGATAATATGTTAGACTAGCTGCAGTTCAAAAGGTTGATAGCTAGATACCACTACTTTGGAACTGTCAGTTAAAAACCATTGTGATGAAAATGGTCCATCTACCGAAAGCCTTGAGCAGACATTGGTGTCACATCAACTGGTCTCATAAAGTGGAACATCACAATTATTTCAAACATGCTGTACTAGGGAAGCTACACTGTGTTATCTATATCAATCATTTATTGAAAAATAAAAAGAAGACCTGAAAACATTACCTCATTACAAATGTAGATGATATCAGCTAAGACGTATAAAGCATTGTATATCAACATCTTGTCATCAATTTCCAATACTGTGTTCAGAATTGTATCATTTGTAGCAATTTTCCTCACGATTTCTGCATTACCGGTAGTTGTGGGTTTGACCTGTGACAAATCAAAATAAAACATACGTCATGTAGCAAAACTTGTACTGGTCCTGCTTTATCAAGAATTGTAAAATACATTATTATGATCTTGGCTAACAAAGCATGAACATATGATGCATACTGACCTTTACAGATAGAGTGAAGATATCAAATGCTTGAAAAACATCGATGACTTTGATCAGAACTGCAATGGTAAAGTTTGACTCCTGTCGACCCTGGGGTAAGCATAGAGGAGGTGACATTGAGTTGCTGGATGTGTATATAAGTTGTCCATGAGTTTCATCACCAGGAGTCTTTGCTCTTATTTCGTATGTTAAACCATTGCTGTTATTGTTGATGTCAACATTCTGAGCAGATGTCACTTTACTGTAGCCTTCATCATTCCATCCAAAACAAGTGACTTTAAATTGTTGTAGATCCAAGCCTATTAATCAAAATAAAGATCACCAAACTTTAGATGGATGCTTAACAGTTTATTCTCTCTCTGGGATGCATATATAGTGGTCTATTGTAAAGGTTTGATTAAAGGGAAATAAATACAAGTGATTTTGTCAAAGCTCCGGTCCTTTAACTGATGTCCAGTATGAGTCTCAAACATTCACTTTCACCACTCTACATAGTGCAAGAATAAAATTGTTCAAATTTGTCATGTACAGGCCTTTGTGCACGGAAGTAGGGAATTCTGGGATTGGCCCCAATTACCCATGCTGATGTCATCAGTGTCTATCCCAGAATTCCCTACCACAGTGTACAGAGGTTGGTTAGTTAACGTTCATGACTAATTTCAATAATTTTATCTCTTTTATTTTTAGAGAAGTCGAGTAATGTATTCCTCGTGATCAAAGTGACTTTTGAAGACTCACTGGATATCAACCAATGCAGTTAGGACAACATCAGTCTCACCTTTGTTTTCTTTTTAAATACTAAAGTAAAGTACTCTTGTATCACAATCATAAGTAAAATTTTGAATTTACTTGCAACTTGTGTTTACAAAGTTTGATGGCTTTGATAAATCATTTCCTGTATGTGTACTAACACACTTTTAACACTTTTAAGAGTGTTTTGGTATTTCAATGAATATTAAACATGGAATTCAGCGGTTTACGTTATTTTGTTATTAAATTTAAATTCCAAATATATACACACTTATCCATATAGTCACTTATATTTATAGCTCTTACCTGTTGTTTGTATCATACACCATCCACCATAGGGTGCCACATTAACTAAGGAAAAACAACATTTTTACAATGTATTTTTTGTAATCATTAATGTACTAAAGAAGAGAGAGAGAGAGAGAGAGAGAGAGAGAGAGAGAGAGAGAGAGAGAGAGAGAGAGAGAGAGAGAGAGAGAGAGAGAGAGAGAGAGAGAGAGAGAGAGAGAGAATGGTTAAGAAAGTTAAGAAAGAATAATATGATGTGAGGCCAGCTGGGTTACCTTTTGAAGTTAAATTACAGTTTCACATATGCCATGTGTCATTTAGAAAATACTACATTAGTGTGACAACACTTACAAGCTGTGCAACAACCTATGTGCAGAAACTGTGCTGCTAACTACATAGTCTATCTGCTAGACCTCGGATGTTCTTCCGATAGAAAACGACACATGTGTGTGTCTGTTGTCTGTTGCTGTCACGTCAAATGCAGATACTTCACCGTAGTTAACTCCAGGGAGTGTTTCTATGGTCATGTCAGGGCATAAGGGTATGGGTGATTCCTTGTCTGACAAATAAACATAAATGTGACAAATAATAAAAACATTATAAAAGAAATAAAAAAATGTTAACGAATTTGACAAAAAATTAAACACCAATGTCACAAAACAAAAAACCTGAAAATAGAAAATCTGACAAAAAGTGTCAAAATAAACAAAAAATGTGAAAATAAACAAGAAAATGTGAAAATAAAAAAAAACTAACAAAAAACATGAAAATAAACAAAATGCGACAAGCAAAGCAAAATACACGAAATTAAATAATGAAAGTCCTCATTGGGATTGCAGATCAACTCTACAGTTTAAAAAAATGTTTATCCACATGCTGATCCATGCTAGGTATAGGTGTTCATATGTTGAATGATTATCCAGTTGCCTATCCAGCCCTGTTGTTATCATTGCAATAAACACGATCATTTGGCTGTTGCTATGGGCGTGGTCATCTTGCTAGACACATTTACACATACATGTAGTACATTTTTGAATGTTTATTAACTTGCCTATTAATCCCTGTAGTTATCTTTGCAATATATGTGATCATTTGGCTGTTGCTATGGGTGTGGTCTTGTTGCTAGGTATATATGCATACACTTTTTGAATGTTTGTTCACTTGTCTAAGAATTCCTGTTATCTTTTTGAAATACACCATCATTTTGCTGTTGCTATTGGCATGGTCATGGTGGCTCGGGATAATTGCATACATTTTTTTAATGGTCACTTGCCTACCTTGCCTATCAAATGAAGTTGCTATTTTAATAAAATATAGTGGCATGTTGCTAAGGGTGTGGTCATGGTTTTAAGGCCAATTGTGTCAAAATGTTTTGAACAAAATCTGCAGAACAACACTTCTAGAAACAGCTCACCACAGTCTCATTGACTAAGTACTTTTTAATTTTGTTTTACCACTATTCACATTTTTGCACCTACTTTGCATATCGCCGATGAGATCATTCATATGTGCTTAATATTTCATCATCTATACACCCCCAAATGCATCCTCATTAACTTTCAGCCCAATCCGTTCGGTAGTTTTGGAATTAAAGATTTTTTGACCAAAGAGACACATTTTTAGCCCTAATTTGCATATTAGTGATTGAACAAATCTTCATCTACACACCCCTAAGAACGTTCTCACTGAATTTCAGACCAATCTATCTTGTAGTTTTTGAGTTTTACATTTTTTGACCAAAAATGACACTTTTTACCAAAATCACACACCTGTGATGTGATCAAATTGCTTACATTTCCCAACTAGATACCTAAAGTAATACCCCATGAAATACCAAGGCAATTAGTCTGGTGGTTTTTGAGTTTAAGTTGTCTACCACACACACACACACACACGTGTACACAGACAGACAGACAGACAGACAGACAGCCAGACTGACAGACACTGCACCATGCCTATAGCACTACTGAACCTTATCAGTTCAGTTGTGCTAAAAATGAGAACTAATAAGAAGAGCTGCATGCAAATGTGTAAGGCAATTATGCCACAAATACATCAATCTACTAACCTTCAATAAGTACAGTGAAATTACATGATTGGCTGTTGAAGGACGAATCAGTGGCTACACATGTAACATTGGTTTCACCAACAGGAAATGAAGCACCTTGTGGGGGATCACATGATATTGTTATATCACTCTCAATATCCACATTGTCAGTCACCTGAATGTCATACTCTGATATAATGTTGACATCTAAACCGGGAGATGTTGTTTCCACCATATTTGAACAATTCATTTCTGGTGGTATTTCATCTGAAAAAATAAATAATTTATATATGATAAATATTGATATAATTATTGTTTCTATGCATTGTTGTATGCAATACGCTGCATCTCTGGGGGGGGGGGGGGGGGCAACACCCAAAAAAGATAATATGGGTTCAAGGCTAATCTGAAATAGATGGTTTTGCTGATCGATTTAAGCTAGGATATACTTATCCGGGCAGTGGCCTGAATGATTTTGGAAAGAGCTGTGTGTGTGTGTGTGTGTGTGTGTGTGTGTGTGTGTGTACGTGCCCGGGTAACTCCATTAGTAACATTAAACTCAATGTGTTATGATACCAATTTTTATATGCAAGAAGTATACCCTTTCTGATACCAAGTTGCATTTTAATTAGTAAAAGCAAGGACTCCCAGGGGAAGCTAGCCCTAGATCTAGTGTGGCATGAGCGACGAGTGTACAGAGGTTTTGAAGGTAGTTACACCAGGTTGAAACGCTTCCAGTGTTGACTGCATAGGCTCTGCTAATTAACGCCAGTTTTGATTCATTCGACCCTTTCTCATACCACCACGTCATGAAAAAAGTATCATACCCTTTCTGACACCAACCAGTATAAAAAACCTTCCCCGTATTGCCGTCTATGGGAGTTGCCCCCCCCCCCCCCTGGTATGTGCATGTGCATGTATGTGCACTTGCATGTATCCATGTACAATATACTGTGCACATGCTGGAGGAAGATTTCTCACCGTCATCGTAGACAATAGCATATACATCAATCGCATTGAGTGCACCTTTCCCATCCTCACAGTCAGTCGATTCTCCATTCTTATCATAAGTCAGCCAGGCAGTATCACTTGACACACACTGACCACCATCGTGAATGCCAAAGATTGGAAACCCTTGTTTAGCAGATACAATGGCGCACTTCCTGATGGCTTGTGAACGCTGCTTGTAGTTGTCTGATAATTTTTCATCAGCACCCTCTATGGGTGGAATGGAAGGGTCTGAGGCTAATTGGATGAAACAGCCAAGGCTTACAAATCTACCAGGGATACTCTCTGTAAAGTGAAAACATCAATATTTTGAGATTGATCAAAGTCGCATTGATAAGGGCTTAAGAGTACGCAATTGCATTGAATTTCTAGATTGTCAACTCTCTATACAGAGGATGCTGAAAAATAATTACATCAATGGGAATTTATAGGTAAATGCGTACATTTCATACCCTCAGATTTTTTAGTTTTGAACCTTAAAAACTGATATGATTGGAACAGTTAAAATGTATACAATGACCTAGTATTTTCTAGCATAATAGTAAATTTGCCATAACTGCTAGGGTTGCCAATTTGTTATTGTACAATGTTTGTAAATTTATCATACATTGGAACAAGTACAATGCCTGTTCACACTTTCTGTTCTCAGGCATGAACCTGAATATCTTTCTAAAATAAAATAGCATTATTCATAATAAATACTGAAATCAAGCAGATGGGGGGGGGGAGTGGTCACGGCTAGCTGGAGATTCCCCTCCCACAGTTTGAGCTTTATGCTAATTCACATTCCTATAGGAAGTTATTTAGACTACTTAACACAAGTAGAATGTTAAACATTCCACCCCTCTCGTCTTTTGCCATTTCCTTGCATGGTTTCCAATCGTGTATTTGGAATGTTCCAGTATGTGCCCCTCCCCCATTCATCCCCAAGCTGTATTATAATTATAGCGTCCTTAACAGGAATATCAAAATGAGGTCAAAGTTAGAGCTATAGACGATTTAATGAAATCTCTTCTCAAATGGTATTAATCCATTATTTTTATGCAAACATATCACGTCGTGAATACACCTTCATCTGTACCCCCCCCCCCGATACATCCCCATTATATTTGAGCCTAATCTGCTCTGTAGATTTGGAATTAAAGATTTTTGACCAAAAATACACGTTTGCATATTACTGTTGGGATCATCATGTCATGAACAATTCTTAATCAACAGACAATCTGTCAAGTAGTTTTTGAATTTAAGTTTTTGACCAATAAGGACATGTTTGACCCCAATCACACACCTGTGATCCAATCATTTTGCTTTGAGCAATTTCCCAACTAGACTCCATAAGTAATGGCGTTTTTTTAGTTTAAGTCGTCCACACACACACACACACACAGATGTTGTTCGTACCCATGACGATAGCACTATTGAACATTATCACTTCAGTTGTGCTAAATAAACTCAAATTCAAAACTAAAACTACAATTACCGCTGCTAACATCAACACTTAGTAGCAATATATACTAAGGATAGTAGGTTTTAAGAACTATATATTTTTACTTTTAGTAAAACTTTTGTAAACTCAGCCTATGCTACTAAGCAAAGTGCACTACCTTACTTCTGAATCCATTTACTCTAAGATAAACATTATTACCTCAAATTCAATGCTACAATCATCACAGCTAACATCAACATTTACATATACTTGCTGTGGCTAGAAAATAGTTTAATTGTAGATTTTAAGTACTGAGTATGTTTACTTTTATTTGTAAAAGTGTTGAAACCGTTTAATCTAAGATAAACATGATTCAGCCATGGCCTTCCTGCTCTGTCTGCAGCACAAGCATTAGATATACCATACATATCGTAGGTTAACCCTAATGTATTGCCTGCCCAACATAGTGAGGAAACCAAGAATCCGAGTCAATTAGCAGCAAGAGGGCATTTCTTAAAAACGTCCTCTCTCAGTCTGTCAACATCAATTACAGGTAATAGGTGGAAAACAGTTCAATTGAGGTTTTAAGTACTAAAAATAGTAAAAATATTGTAAACCTGGTCGATGTCAGTTTAAACAAACTGTACTTACTTCTGAATCCATTTACTCTAAGATAAACATGATTCGCACGGAGTCCACCCTCTCCATCATCAGCACAAACATTAGATGTACCATACATATCGTAGGTTAACCCTAATGTATCGCCTGCCCAACATTTCCCTCCATTTAGTAATGAGAAAACCAAGAATCCGAGCCGATTGGCAGCAAGAGAACATTTCTTAAATGCATCCTGTCTGTCACTGTGCTTGCCATCTAATAAATCTGAAACCAGGTCGTTATCTTCTAGATATCTACTTTCAGGAAAGACACGAGAATTCACATCATCAGTGTAGCACCCAAGGCTGACATAATGCACAAAATCTGTACAAATAAAAGAGGAAATGATGAACTGAATTACACAAATGTAGAGAGTTGAATAATTGTCTGCTTGCTGGCTATGTGACTCCGCTAGTAGTACTAGTTCGTACTACAGTCTATACTCGTTCTGCAGGGCTTAGAGACATTAAAATACCAAATGGGTCAAACTTTTCTAATACGAG
This sequence comes from Glandiceps talaboti, assembly GCF_964340395.1. Lineage (NCBI taxonomy): Eukaryota > Metazoa > Hemichordata > Enteropneusta > Spengelidae > Glandiceps > Glandiceps talaboti. Next base: position 20,490,055 of record NC_135562.1, on the reverse strand, counting down.
CCACAACTGCCTCAAATGACAAAAAAAACGATCAATAAACGACCCTCCAAAAAATTAAAAACCAGCCTCGCCAGGATGTAATTCATCTCTACTTGGAATAGACTGTCGACAGTCGCTCGCGCCTTTTTTCCCCTACGGCCGGGAAACTTAAATCGTTACGCGTTGCGGCGCTCCGATCCGGCGCAATACTACTATAATCGCATACTGATATCGAGGGCCGACGTTCGGCCCTCGATATCAGTATGCGATAATAGTAGTGTTGCGCCGGATCAGAGCGCGGCGACGGTTAGATAAAACTTAGGGAAAAAAAGGCGCGAGCGACTGTCGACAGTCTATACTTGGAACTGCTGTGCTAGCTGATTCAAGACCATTGAGGTCGAAGTGTCACGAAATATTCAAGTGTCTTGTTTGTGTCAAATGCAATACGACTAATTAAATCTAATTAGACAATATCTCACTGAATATGCAAGTCTTCTCAGTCTCGCAGTATATCTAGTATTCTTGGTTGGGCTTTGCAGGAATATTAACACAGAATTATTTTGAGAAAGAAACAAAATTGTTACCGAAACTAGTACGGTATTTGTCATAAATGAATACTCCATAGTAAATACTTCAATAAAACTAAATCTACTATTGGTTTATTGAGGATACATGTGATGACAGATTTAAAATACATAGTTTGGCGTGACTTCTTTCGAAGCAACGAAGTTTGCCTTGACCTCAGTACTGAACAAATGACCCGCTATGATACATAACTTTGTAAGTCTACAGCTGCAGTAAACTGCATATCAAAAAATCACTTTGTTTTGTAACAAAACAATAATTAAAAGAGGAAATGAACACCTAGAACTTTGGTTGGCAAGGTGATACAGGTATGATTCAAAGCAACGTTTGCATAGTTCATTGTACAATTTGACTTGGGGGTCAAGTAATACATCAAATGAAAAGACGTATGACAAATGATTTCATATGTAAATATAGTGTAGTTTACCAGCCTGTATTGTAAGAGTTCTGTCAGGGATAACTGATGATGCTTAGGCATGTTTCAGTAATAGTAACACGTAAACAATTTTCTATCATAAAACAAATATGACGAAAAAATTAAGACTATGTCGCTTTCAATGTTTCTTTATAGATATATAAGAACATTTTTTACAGAAACGTATCCTTAAAACCAGCGATATTTTTTTTAATCGAAGAGATTGAGGATTTAGATTGATGTTTACAGTGTAAGGTGTGTGTGCTGTTTTAAAATGAAGAAATGAAGAAATGAAGATAATTTATAAGGAGACATAAATCATTTACCTGCATGCACTTCGACTTCACAGACCCTCAGCTGACTGTATGTACCACTTTGTTCAATACTGACATATCGTCCAAATCTATCATTGCATGGGAACTCGAGGTCACTATTAGTAGTGTTGTCTAAAGCAACTTCTTCTCCACAGACTGGATTAGAACGGATGTCTGATAAGTTTCCAGCACGTATAATTGCACCATACATGAATATTGAAGTCCATCCACCATCATCTGGAAAGAGAAAATAGACAAATTTTGATGTTGCTACCTTACACTGGAAAACAGATTGATTCAAATGCATCTCCACAAACGTCAAACAGCATGACTGTACACTTTGCTATACACGGTAATCATCATGTGGTATTTACACTTGGTATTTACATGGTTTTACATTTGAACTCAATTCTACCAAATATCAACCACAAGCACACACTGTGTGTATGTATGACTGTGTGTGTGTGTGGGGGGGGGGGGGTATTTACATTCTTATTAAAGTTCTGTTAAAGAGCCTTCAGTAATTACAACAGGGAGGGCTTCTAGAATTAAAGAGTGGGTTACTCGTTACTAATTGGTCCTTGAGGACGGCCATTATTGGAGAAAATGGAAGTCAGGGGAGGGTCATATTTTACTTTAACTCATTTTGTTTATCTAACTTTGGATTATTTTGTGATTTTGGCATGATCCCACTGCTGCCTCCAGTTCCAAATCTGCATGCTACCACATCCCGCCACTGCCACCATTGTAAAGTAATATAACATATCAGTGAAATGCAGTGAATTAACTGTTTAGTTGTGGTGTGAGGAGAAGAGCGAGTCTCACATTAAGTAAATATATTGGAATAATGTGGTGGACTGGAGATGTTGACCTCGGTCCTGAAGTTGCCAGTGATGCACTCATCTACTCCTTGGGAGATCTGGACTTCAGCTCAGCCAGATCCAAATTAGATCCAAATACAGGCATTGATTTAATACAAACACAAACTCACTGGGGTAGTAGTAGTGGGAAACAACAAATGCCTTTAAAATGTGGTGGGATCTTACTACAGAAAAATTCTCTGTCTCTAGTGGGATTCGAACCCAGGACCTCCTGACTACTAATCTTGAGCTCTAACAACTATGCCACAGGGTGGTGATATTAAAACTTTTTTTTTCATTGAAATATTTTGACCAGGAACAGGAGGGAAGGGTCATATTTAAGAGAAATTAAATTGAGGGATGGTCACTCTTTAGCACAACAGGTTAGGGGCAGGTCACATTTTATGCCACAGACCACGCTTGATTACCCCCTGTCATTTCTGAAGACTTCCTCATCCTAGAGATGTCTTCATCATAGTGTACTGGAGTGAATAATTTCCTGAATTGTTTAATAGACAAATATGAAACTGTAAACACTACTACACATGTACATGTAAAGACATGGTAAATATCTGACAAAATTGGCTTCAGACTGGTAAATATTGCTAGGGCAATTAAAATGATTCTTTTGTTCAGTCGGCTAAAATTGAGGGAAAAGAAAAAAAGAATTTAAAAAAAGTAACTGTGTACATGTTTGTGATACTTTCAATATATAGTCGTATTATATTAGTGCACAATTTTTTGTGAGTACTAGTTGTACATCGGGGATTTATAGTATCCATGTCCAAAAGTGACAGACATAAAAATGGCCTCCTTATGCACACTTTGTTTTGTGAGTACTAGTGTTTGATTGGAGATTTATAGTATCCATGTCCAAAAGTGACAGACATAAAAATGGCCTCCTTATGCGCATTTTGTTTTGTGAGTACTAGTGTCAGATTGGAGATTTATAGTATCCATGTCCAAAGGTGACAGACATAAAAATGGCCGCCTTATGCACACTTTGTTTTGTGAGTATACTAGTGTTAGATTGGAGATTTATAGTATCCATGTCGACAAGTGAAAGACATAAAAATGGCCGCCTTATGCACACTTTGTTTTGTGAGTACTAGTGTTAGATTGGAGATTTATATCCATGTCCAAAGGTGACAGACATAAAAATTGAAAGTCATCGAAAATTCTACATTATTGTATATTTAATGATGTAAATGATTGGATAATTACATATCAAAGTTGAAATTCACTGCATTTAATCTTTATCTTATCAGTATATATTATGGAAATGACTACAGGTGTACTTACCGTAAGGGAAATGTATTGGATCAGTGAGTTCATCATAGGACATTAATGTTGTGGAGGATTGCCAACAAGCAGGATTACGGTCAACTGTCCATGATTTACAATCTGGATTGTTTCTACAGAGATCACAGCACTGTTCTTTTGTATAACCATAGGTTGACCAAGGATTCCCAATGTTGTAACTGGCAGGTGCCCTGAATTGCGGCACCTCAAGCCCATAATCTGTTTCCAAAGATAAAGAATCAGTTATTTTGATATAATATATCTATGTAAAGGTATTGTATGAAGTTTATTCACATTGATGAAAGAATATAACATTGCTATATGATATTGGGAACTATTAGAACACATGACTGTAAATAAAACAATGAAGTGTCGTGTGGAAGATATTCTTTTCGTCTACTTGGCAGTATAAATGTTATCGGGTAGCTATTACTGGTGTTTCTGACTGTGATACATTCCTACATAAACAACACCAAGGGAAACTGTTCATTTCGTTTTGCCATTAAAAAACCCCAGATTTTCCACAAGGAGCATAGGAATCGTGTTAGAAAGAAAAAAAATGAACAAAAACAAACAAACACTGTTGATATATGTTAGTCAAGGAAATATCATAAAATGTGTATAGATACTGCATAGTACTTATGTCTGAGATTTCCCCCTTGGAACTCAACTGACAAGATCGGTTCCAGTGTAGTACACCCCTGACAATACATCAGCAAAAATTTGGGATTCACTTCCAGGAATTTTTTTGACTCTGTGAGTAGAAATTTTCATTACTAAGTATGAACCAAGAGTTCATGAACAAACTATGTGTCCGTCCATTGATACCGGTACATGTAAGCACCATCTGTTAAATTTAACAAGACCGTGACGATTGCTGAAAAGTCAAGGGGAGGGGATGGGAGAGGGGGGTCAATATGAACAATTATACTTTTTGTGCCTATATAGTCACCATTGTTTTGATGACTTACCACGATTCTTTCCAATCAACACACTCTTTGAAGGCAATTTTTAAATGGAAAATTAAATATTCTTAATCAACGTTTTCTGTATTCCCCCATTTAAATATTCCTAAATTTAAATTTTTATTTATGTTTCCCTATGCATACCCTAGCCAAGAGCTTTGGGTTGGTGGATTTAGTTGAAATCAACTGAAGCTGAAGTTCAAGGTTAACATGGGCAAAGCTGCTGCAAATTCTTGAGTTTATATATTAATAAACAAAACTGTGTTTGCTTTACTTTGATTACCGACAGTGGCCATAAATTGCTGGAAGCAGAGCCTTCGGGTACAAGTATTTACAGGGAAAATTAAGTTGTTGTGGTGTTCCTCTAAAATAAAAATCATGTCCCATGAATGAAACTCCATTTTCCCTGTAAGGGGTGCTAAATGTGGAAAGTATGGGTCCAAAGTATTGGATCTAGGCGCGCCATGTGCGTGAAATAGTGTGCGAGAAAACATCTGTAGTACTTCATCTCTTTCGACATGGCGCAGAATGGTCGAATCAGTCCGTAAGGATCTGTAAGATGTAACATATTTTCTTGCATTGTAATTTATACACAGGGCCTATTGAGGTGCTGTGCTTGATCTAGTACTTCACACTTGTCAACATTTAACACCCTTACATATCCAAAGAAGAAGAAAGAATTCTGAATACTTTAGACCTATACATGATTCTAATAAATATAGACAAGATAGTACAGTTTCATACTAACCTTGTCCAGTGAAGTTCCATCTGTTTTTGATGACAACACAACTGATACGATGAACTGCTCTTTTTTCATCCCCCAGATCTACTTTCAACAAAGGGAGAGTACCAGTACTGTCAGTTTCCAGGTGATAACATGTACTTTCATCACCATCCCCTAACCCATCATGAAGTATACCCTCAACAACAGTACCACCCTCTTTTGTTACTTCCTTTAGAGCTAAGTTTACCAGTCCTACGTTTGTCCCCAAGTGGGCTAAAAATAAAAATAACAAGAATAAGAAAACATTGATTCAATGAAAAGTGAGAGTCTCTCTCTCTCTCTCTCTCTCTCTCTCTCTCTCTCTCTCTCTCTCTCTCTCTCTCTCTCTCTCTCTCTCTCTCTCTCTCTCTCTCTCTCTCTCTCTCTCTCTCTCTCTCTCTCTCTCTCTCTCTCTCTCTCTCTCTCTCTCTCTCTCTCTCTCTCTCTCTCTCTCTCTCTCTCATTTTCAAGTTCTTTGAAATTGCCTAGCCCACTGATTGCACTTTAATAGTCTGATATACATTTGTTGTCTCTCAATGTTATAGTTGTGGCATGTTGTGAACTGATGAAGTGTATTTCATCTTCTATCATATTACAGATGTTGCATAATCTGTTTTCTATATCTATTTTTAGTCTTTTATGTCCTCCATTTTCAATTTGTAGATCATGTGAGCTCAGTCTAGAGTTTATCCTTCCAATCAATTTTATAACTCTATTTCAGATAGGTTACACAATGTGGGGTTTATACTAACAATCAATTTTATAACTCTATTTCTGAGAGGTTACACAATGTGGGGTTTATACTTAAAATCATTTTTATAACTCTATTTCAGATAGGTTGTACAATGTGGGGTTTATACTAACAATCAATTTTATAACTCTATTTCAGATAGGTTACACAATGTGGGGTTTATACTAACAATCAATTTTATAACTCTATTTCAGATAGGTCACACAATGTAGGGTTTATACTAACAATCAATTTTATAACTCTATTTCAGATAGGTTACACAATGTTGGGTTTATACTAACAATCAATTTTATAACTATTTCAGATAGGTCGCACAATGTGGGGTTTATACTAACAATCAATTTTATAACTCTATTTCAGATAGGTTGTACAATGTGGGGTTTATACTAACAATCAATTTTCTGGATCCCCTAAGCCTAAAGAAATGCAGCAAAGATAAAACCAGCCTCATTTGTGTTTATTCCCCTTTAATGCAAATGCTGATCACAGTAGTGTAAAGTGTTAACAACAGTAGTTTCCACATCCTTAAACACGTTCATCAGGTCGGTAAAACATAGTAGTAGTGTCCACAGTTTTGCTTAGAGTGGTAGATGACTTAATCTGTAAGGTATGCTGTGATGGGGCGCCCTCACACATCGGCCAACACTGAGAGGAGGCCGGTGAGGGCGGAAGCATGATGTATCTTACACTATAATTATATAGATGACTCTATTATGTGCATGAACAATTATGGTGAATCCTTTCACATGGTAAATGTACATGGATGTCACAAATCAATAATGATAGTAGGACTCACCCATCACTTCAACTTCACAAAGCCGTAGAGGTTCTATTGATGGAATCAATTGAACACTGGCATAACGTCCACGGATTGGTCTAGCACAATTAAATGTTAAAGTATCATTCTGAATACTATCGGCTCCAACAGACTGCCCACACTTCTCATTATCACTAATATCTAAGTTGTTTCCAATTCTCACTTCAGCATTTAGAATACGATACCCTGGTATAGAAAATCAATAACACAGTGTTGAAAGACATGCTAGGAATACCTGGACTAATTAACACATGACTGCAATAACTGAACTTTCAGCTAAGTGAAAAATACACACAAACAAAAACTGCTGTTGTTCACTGTGATGGAATACAAGTTACTGAACACTGGGTCTCCCCACAAAGTGTTCACTGCAAGATTATAGAAGTTATTAGAAACACCACCCTACTGTGGGTAAAATTTAAGGTGGGGATGCACAAAAGCAAGATTTGAAAGGGCGACATATTTTCAAGTTATTATTTCCCAACAATGAATAAAGTTTACTCAACAACCCATACATTTTCTGAAAGGTCTTTCTATCTTCTATAACTCTTGTGTTTTCTATTATCAGTGGCTGAAAGTGAGAGTGTCTTTCAGGTATGAATAGAAGTATCTTGATTATCTCAAGGCGTCAATATAACTGCCTCGGAAAAGATTGCTTGTCACCCGATTTCCATTTCTTTCGTGTTATACCAGATTTTACCAGATAATATTTTCAGGACAAGTGCGCTTTGCTATCGCAAAAGTATGTATCAAATTACATTGAATTTGAAGCATGCATTCTTGAGATATAGCCTAATTACCGAAAACCATTGATTATATAAATCGCTTGTTAATATTCATGGGATATTTACCGAAACTTAATCAGTTCTTGTCACTACCCTACAGAACACATGCAAGAAATTTCGTTTGAATTGAGCCAGTCATTTTTTAGAAAATGGTGATAAAGTCGCACCACTTTAGACAACATTTCCTGACCAGAAACTATTCTTTCCTTTTTGTGGCCTACCGAAAATATGCCAATAACTTATTAAAACTAAAAGCTACATTAGTAATATTTTCAGGACAGGTGCGCCGATTACCGACAAAAGCTCAAGACATCATGAATCATGAAGTGACATTTCCCACACCTAAAGCAAATGTAGTAGCCCAGAATGGCCAAACATCAACTATACAAGATCAAAATACTGAAGTTACGCATACCAGGTCATCAAATGATGAAGTTAAAGCAAACATAGATCAAATCATACAAGATGGCCCCACTCCGGGAAATGATCAGTACATATCAATACCATCAGAACAAATTTAACAACCCAGTTCTAAACCGCAACTTAAGCAATCAACAGCACAAATAAACCATATTCAACAGAATACATATGCAAAGATGCCAGTTATGCATAGAGCACAACCACCAACAAAGAGTGTTCCCTACAGCATTCCTGAAATCAACCTTTTTTTGTGGCAGCTCTGCCTCAACCCACGATGGATGCAAATGGTACAAATACCCAACAAGATAAACTTTCTATCACATCTATCAACGTTAAGAACATTAGGGCAAACCACCAATATGTACAGAAGCTTCTAACATACTCCCATATTGTCTGCATACAGGAGCATTGGTTATTTGATTTTGAATCAAAGCTTCTAAACAGTCTTAACCCCCATTTTTCCGTTTTCTCTAAGTCAGTGGACTCTCATGAACCAATTTCTCCATATCAACGTCCAAGAGGCTATGGAGGTGTTGCAATACTCTTTCACCAGAAGTTGTGCGGACGTATAAGTAAATTACCCGATGGTAACAATAATATCATTGTGATTGAAGTAAAAATACAACCCAAACCAATATGCTTAATCTGTTGTTACTTGCCATCACGTAAAACAAAGCATTCAGAATTTGAACTGGACGAGCATTTCTTACAACTACAGGAACTTATTCAGAAACATAACGGTTCGCATATGAACATCTTAAATGGTGACTTTAACTCCTCAATGAAAGCCAGAACGGGAAATACTAGAGACAAGAAGCTTAGTGCTTTTGTGCTTCAACAAGTGTTACAATGTAAATCCCCACTTGACAAAGACACATTCTTCCATGTAAATGGTAAAGATAATGCCCAGTTGGATTACTTTTTTGTATCCCAAGAGTTAAACCACTCTGTAGGAAGGACGTTAGACATGGTCCAATGAATACATCTGACCACACAGCCATTTCATTATCCATCACTTTGAAAAAACTTCAAACTATCAAGAAAACTAGTGACATTGAATCTGAATCAAGGGGAAAAGTCAAGTTCATGAAAGAATCTCCAAAAGTGGTATAACTAAATTGACGCCGGAAATTAGAGATGCAATTAAAAATAGTAAGGATGCTCATTATCAATGGAAAAAATATGGTCGTCCCTCAGATAATAATCATCCAAGTATAGTAAGGGACCGGACAGAATTTACGGCAGGGGGGGGGGGGGGGCTGGGGAGAAATTTGGGGGGGGGCATGAAAAAAATGGGAGGCTTGAAGGGGGGGGGCATGAAAATTCTCATGGTTTGAAAGGGGGGGGGGCGCGCGAAATATTTTGTCATTGAAAAAAATTAATATGTTAGAAAATTTAGCATTGCATGAGATAACACTTGATATCGCCTTTAATATTGAATGTCTACGCTTTCATTTATGTATTAAAATGGAAGTATGTACGTTTGTATGTACCTATTTAGTGAAGCATAAAAACACTACTCAAGATTAATTTGATACACCCTGAATTACTCTTATATACTCCAAGTTGTTCACACACACATATGTATACATACATACATACATTTTAGCACTGTGGAAACAGGTTCAGTGTGTAATTACCATCAAGGATACATATGTATATATATATGGTAATATACTAGCATAGGACCTGTAATTTATGTGATTAAAAAGTGACCTTTTGGTGAAAAATGTAAATACAAAAACGTCTGGCCAGATTAATTTAGATAGGTGTATTATTTCTTTCCTTGACACTATTCTTGAGTTTCACTCTCAGACTCACTAGAGTCTGAAGATGTGAGGCAAGACTTGTCTTTCTTTCTATCTAAAACCAGTGAAATTAAACTATTTCCCTCCTCAGCATCATCAAATGCATCTATCTGTACTAAATATTGTAAAGCATTTAGATGTCTGCGTGGTGTTAAGTGTTTTTTCATCAGTGACTTTGCACTAACTTTGGTAGTTGCCTTCTGGCCGTATTTTCCTACAACCTTATCCACAAGTTGCTCACTAAAAACAGTTAACAACAGTCTTTTTGCTTGACTAATTGTTCTTTTCTCTTTCCTTCTTCTTACTTTTCTTTTATTTTCCTTCTTTCTCCTTGTGTTCCTGTGTCGTTCGCTAACAACAACTTCATTCTGTGGGAATCTTCTTGCAATGATGTCACTTGTATGAGAAACATCATTTTGTTTGGCTTTCACTAAACCAAGCCATTGTTTCAGAGTATCAAGTTTACTTGTTATATATTTGTTTTCACTACCAGCAAATGGCCGCTCACTGTGATTCTCATCAAACAGTTCCCTTCTCCTGTTTTCTAAAAGATCATGTAGTTCTTCTAGACTTTTATGTGAATTCTGAAGATCTTGTAGCACCTTTGTGACTCTGGTAACATCCTTCACATTCAGATCAACAGGCAGTGTAACGTATCTGTTCACAAATTCACTATCTATCATTTCGATTTGTTTTCCTAATTTTGTCATCTTTTGATTTGTTTCCCAGCGAAAAGCCCTTTGGGTGTTCAAGTACTCCATGAATTTAGACTGCTTAAATTTGCTACATAGGCACTCTCATATATGTCCTTGGTTACTTCATTGAAATATTTCAAGCGATCAGTATGGCAATTGGGAATTAGATTTGCTGTCCTCATCATGAAGTCACAAATGCCTGACACTATAGGTTTAAATATGTATGGTTTTGGAACTGAAAGCATATTGATTACATCTAAGTATTCCACAACAATCTGAATTTCTTTGCACTTTCATGAAGTCACAAATGTCTTACATTTACATGTGTATTGGTAATGCATTTGGTGTAGGAAAGTGAAAGCTATATTTGTCAGACCTCAGTGTGCTAGCACTTCATGACATCACAAATGTCTGACATTAGATAGTTATAGTGCTATGAGTATAAATAGATATTTGAATACACTATGTAGGTGATGTGATGTCCTTAGATACTCCCCACAAATGTTCCCACTACAGTTTTTCACAAATCACGCATGTGAATGTGTGTTTCTGTGTATGTATCAGTGAATGACAGTTAAAACCACCACATCAAATGCCTTGGTATTAAGTGATGACTACTTATGGTGTCTAGTTGGGAAATAAACAAGATTATACCACATGTGTATGATTACATGTATGGTCAAAATGTTTTATTTTGTTTTGTTTTCTAAAAAACTTCCTCTACAACTACTAAGTTGTTTGGGCTGAAATAGTAACATAATAGTAGTACCAAAAGAAATATTACAGTTGTGCTACAGTAACAAAAAAATTTGTACTCTTTTTAGTTATTGTAGGGGGCAGTATATTGTGCACTTTGTTTCTGGTTTTTTTGTGTGTTTTTTTTTGGGGGGGGCATGAAATTGTTATACTTTTGAAAGGGGGGGGGGCTGTGAAATTTTGGTCACAGTGGATGGGGGGGGGGGGGGCAGGAAAAAAACCAAGTCAGAGATAATTTCTCCCCAGGCCCCCCCTGCCGTAAATTCTGTCCGGTCCCTAAAGCGAAAACAGGCCAAAACCAAGTTACGACAAGTTCAACGTATACAGGCTTCAAGGGAAAGAGACAGTCTCTATAACAAGATCATGGAATTCGAAGCCCATAAAGATGACACTGTAACATTTCATAAAGTAGTCAATAAACAAAGACAAAACAATCAAAGTAATACAAATGAGCTTGTAGTCAATGGTAAAGTGTTCTCTGGAAAAGATGTCACAGAGGAATGGGATAACCACTTCCAACACCTTGCTAAACCATTTGACTGTGAGTATTTCAACCCACTAGACAAGGAGAAAGTAATACTAGACCATCTAATCATTGAACAGCTGTGCCAAGCTTCAACAGAACAGATAACCCCATTTACTGAAAATGAGAGATCGCCATTGCAGTAGCAAATCTTAATAAGAAGAAAGCAACAGGTGTCGACAATCTTACAGCCGAGCACTTCTTATATGCAGGACCCCCTATCACTAAGTTTCTACATAGACTACTGAACGCAATTATCCAAAGAGGTAATATTCCAGACAAATTGAAGCTAGGTGTCATTAGCCCAATTCTCAAGAAAGGCAAACAACCAAACAATTCAAACAACTATAGAGGGATTACGGTCCTACCAGTGATCAATAAGGTCTTGGAGAAGCTTATCCTACAACGTAATAAACCTATTTCAACGCAGAAACAGCATCCACAACAAAGAGGCTTTACTGAGAACAGCTCATCAACAATGGCCACACTGCTTATATCTGAAGCTTTTACAGAAGCTCAAGAATCTAAATCAGACATATGTATTACACTGCTAGATGCTAATAAAGCTTTTGATATAGTTTGGCATGACAACTTGTTCACTACACTATACGACCATGGTATAAGAAGCGCCCTCTGGAACTTGATAAATAGCAGTACATAGACCAAACCAGTAAGGTGAAGTGGAACGGACATATGGGAAGGCCAATTACTACAGAGCAAGGAACTAGACAAGGAAGTTCTCTATCTGCGGAACTCTTTAAAATTTTCACAAACAACACTCTAACTTCCATAGCTGAATCTGGGCTGGGTTTTAGTATAGGCCACCTGAGTATAAGTAACCCGACATGTACAGATGACATTGCCCTCATTTCTAACAATCGTCACAAGATGAACGGCACGATAAAAATTACAGAAGATTGCGTGAACAAAAAAAGCAATTCATCAATTCCTCAAAAAGTGTTCTCCTTGTCAAAGAAAAGAAGGCTTCTACTACAGGGATACCAGACCTTAATGTACAGGAAATTCAGCAAAGTGATTCAGCATTACATCTTGGTATTAACAGGAAAATTGGTTCTCACCCAGATGTTACACAGAATATAAGTATTGCACGCTCAACTTTATATGCACTCATGGGAGCTGGCTTGCACGGAAAAAATGGAATCAACCCGATTATTATTCTTAACTTGTGGAAAACATATGTCATCCCTAGATTATTGTATAGCCTCGACATCCAGTGTATTACAAAAGCGGATGTCAACACATTGAACAAGTTTCAAAGAAAGACAGTAAAGCAGTTACAACACCTTCCTGATAGATGCTCAGATGCTATTGCATTACTCTATATTCGAGCACAGCCCATCGAATCAATCCTGGATAAGAAAAATATCAGCCTTTTTCTAGCAATATGCAGAAACACCGACTCAATAGAAAATAAACTTGCTTTAAGACAACTGGGAGTAAAACCCTTAAATAGTAAAACCTGGTTTACAAATACAAGTAAACAAACAAACAAAACACAAACAAGTAAACAAACGAACAAATAAATAAGTAAACAAACAAACAAACAAAATGAACCGACAAATGAGAAGATACATACATGAGTAAACGACAACAAACCGATGAACAAAAACACTACCCCCCCCCCCCCCCCCATGGTTACATCTGGAAATAACCCAAAAGGGTTGAGACTGATCAACATCCATACCCAAAAGCGAGTACTATTATAATTTTCATATCCAGAAAAAATGCAATAACTTGACTTCAGATCAGTCAAAAATCTACCTCACTAGGACAAATATGAACAGTAAGGCTGAAATCCCGACGATTTCTGAGTTGTTGCACATTTGTTCTAGCGAGGTGGATTTTTGACTGATCAGTCTCAACCCTTTTGGGTTATTTCCAGATGTGACCATGGGGGGGGGGGGGTAGTGTTTGTTTGTTTGTTCGTTGGTTTGTTGTCGTTTACTCATGTATGTATCTACTCATTTGTCGGTTTATTTTATTTGTTTGTTTTGTCTGTTTGTTTTGTTTGTTTGTTTACTTGTTTGTTTGTATTTGTAAACAAAACTGAGCCTGCGCTCCCTGAGGTTATAGTCTACAGTCTAGACATTGCTGACTTACTTGAGTATAGTGCAGAGAAACAAACATACATAATTTTATCGTTCCAATTTGACTCCTTTTAGTGACCTAGTTTGCCTTCCCATGTATTAGTATAGCGATTTCAAATTCGAGTTCTTTAGAGTAGTAAAGTTTCTTGACCCCGAGAGCAATGTCTGTAATTTTACATAATTTGATTGGATAAGGATCCTTTAACTTTGCCAGCGTCCAAGTCAGGCCTGACGTACATGGAACATTTACAGGTCAGACAACCTTTAGTTATGATTGACAGGTCATTTCGACTGCAAATTTGAACCGCGAAGCAAAATGACGTCATTTCTGTAGTTAGAGAGTTAGTTTTAGTCCAAGGCCAATAATCTGTTCGAGGTGTAGCTTGTCGGATACTATTGAGAGCAGACTTTGCCAGTCTGTCCCAGGTATAGCTCGTCAGAAGGAGAACAGATGTTGTGAGTCTGTTCCAGGTGTAGCTCGTCGGATACTAGTGAGAGTAAACTTTAGGTGGTCTGTCTAAGGAACTGGATATAGTTTTTGTAGGATTTACTAGTCCTACCTCTGTCACTCCCTGTCCGATCACTCAAGCTACTTCAGAGACGCGATGTTATAAAGTTCAAAGTCTTTAATTGCTGTTCATTGTATTACTGACAATTGAATAATGAACGAACGTACAAACGAACGGTTCTACAATTCAGGAAATACAAACGGAAAATACATTTCAATTATATTTAAATTACGCCGTCTAATTACATGAATTATATTTGTATGTCCGACTGACTCAAAATTAGTACTTTGAACAAACATGCCTGGCTGAATTGCTGTCTTTGGAAACGTACTCTGCCACACCCAAATTGCGACATGTAGGTCCAGTACATTGTTTCGCAAAGAATAGTGACTTCATTTTCACTTGAAATTTAATGGAACAAAAACTCACCTTAGACAGTAGCGTCTTCAGGGGGACAAAGTAAGTTAGCCGCTGCTGTTGGCTATACAAACGAACGACCTCCCACCAGCGACTCGGAGCATAAACAAAACTTAACAAATCTCTAAATAAAGGTACAGACCAAAGCGGCCAATTTAAATAATACTACAGTACAGGTGTACGTATATAAATCCAGCCAATCAGAGCAGCACTTACAGTTTTGTCAAATAGTTAGAGCAGACTTTGTGTGGTCTGCCCCAGGTATTAATTCTTCGGATGGTTTAGACGATATATTTCCCCATACTCCAGTTATTATCCTATTTGGCAAGCAGTGCAGCAACCCTGAATTGTTATCATTTTCACAAATGCAATAATGCAGTCAAGTCTTTCATTTGAAATATTCCTGTCAAGCATATTTTCTGGCGATCCATGGGTCATCAACCCCATATAGTACAGATCCCCTCCTCGATTTCTGAATCAGTGAACTCAGCGAGACATCGAAAGAAGATTCCCAGCAACGCTATGAACGAAGATCAACGACCGAAGATCAACGATATGGAGAAGACAACGTCCAGACATATTTAAAATTTGGTTGGTGGCCGACCGAAGTTTGACAAATAATCAACAGATTAGTCAGTCACCATCTGGTCACGTTGGTGGCAGCTGTACGTAACTACTATTATCAACATTGAAGACAACAAACACTCCCTTACCCCTTAACTATTATTTTTCCTACAGGATTTGACCTTAATGTCAAACAATCAAAATAAACGCAGAACACAGAACACAATCAAACAACACCAACTGACAGATTGTTACACAAGTATAACCCATAAAACCAACGTAAAGGGTTTTCTGTATATACCACAATCGAATATAGCAATCATATCAAATGTAATAGTATACTGTTTCATTTACTAATTGACCACATTAGAAAGGCCACATGCTAGGCTTGTAAATACACTAATTGAAAAAGTACACTTTTACCATTACAGAATCACGCCATTAGCTAAGGAAGTGGGGTTTCTTATCTTTCTTATCACTGAATAATGTTTGTTGGCAATATTTACAAATGTGATAAAGCACTATTACATAACACATCAGGCAAAGCTAAGCTCAATATCTAAGTGTGAAGCCCCTAATGTCATATCAGTTGTTATCAGTTTTACTGACCCATTATCAGTGACATTGCAAATAGCTTTAGAGATGCAAACAATGTTTATGACACCCGACTTGCTGGCTCACCAAGTCGGGAAAGTTGCACTCTGTCATGACTTGATATGAATGCATGAATGCTATAAACGGGTGCAGCACAAAGAGAATGTGCTAGTGATTTTCGAGAGTATATCAGGTTGGCAATCAGTCCAGTGGTTTTGGTGTTTAAGTTGTCCACACACACACACACACACACACACACACACACACACACACATACAGACAGACAGACAGACAGACGAACAGACACTGCACCATGCCTATAGCACTACTAAACCATATTAGTTCAGTAGAACTAAAAATTGCCAATGTAACAGTGATTGTTTACACAATGTGCAAACATACTAGTGGTATTTGCACTGCAGCATAATACTGATTGCATACCTGTATGCAAATGATTTGCAAATCAGTGCGTGTTCGTTTCTTAAGTATGACATCGTGTGATGTCATACTTATTTCTTCGCATAATGTTATATAGAAATTTGCTGTTTCGGATAAGCAAATACATGTATCGAATATCAGAACCTCATGAAGTATGATTTCCCGTGTCAGGCAGGGTATTTGTAAATATTTGCAGTGTTTTCTGCTACACCATCAATTGCTACACTCATGAAAGTACGACCAGAGAACATCTCAAGCATTCATTTTCGGTACTGCACTGCTGTGGAAATACCACTAGTTTGCACATATTAATCCAGTTTAAACAATCATTTGTACAAATGTAATATATCTTTGTGTCATCTCATTATGTTCAAGGTCACTTCCAATTTCAATGCATGAGGTTTACTAGTTGAAGGGTTGTCTATTATCTATAATATGGAGATGAATCCACCTTTAATCCTCTCTACTTACTGTATGCCCTGTAAGTGGTTACAATGACCTTGTACACCCAGTATGGTTGCCCAAGATCCACTTTCCACCAATTATTTTGGTCAGAGTTGGTATGTGTGCAGTGACCATCAGGCAAACCATCGATAGCTTTTTCTGCACCGTTATTTTCGTAGTCACTACTTTGCATTGCCACTCCACCAATGGCTACATTGAACAATTCAGTTGCAGCGCAACCTATGATGAAAATACAAATTAAGATATTACGATGAAATACATCAATATTGCTTAAATAATTATAGATGTATATTACAGGAGTAATGTTGCCTTAGGGTTCCACTCATTGGACATTATGATTTAAAGATAGACACAATTCAACTCCAGACTAACAAAAATATCGAAGGATCCTTCAACCAATCACATTGAAAAGTGACCGATATTGCTATTCTCTCAGTGCAGTAGAAACAGGCTTCTGCTAAAAAATAATTCCACATACACTTGGTCATTTTAATGACTTCAAGTTTTTTCTTTCCAACTGATAATAAACATGGTAACTTGTCTCACACCACAACGGATCAATGTGACCTGGCTTGATTGTGAATGTGGGTGTATTTGTAAAAATAAGAGATGGAGATGCAGTCGTATAATGAATATATCATCAAATCATAAGAACACTAGGAGCCATATACAACCCGGCACTTAAACTATGGTGTTCAATCAATGCCAAAATTACCCATGCAATTCGTTTATGCAACATGCATTTGGACAATGCCTCATGCATTTCATACATGCAATTCTATGCATTTCATACATGCAATTGAATTCATCGATGCAAGATGCATTAATTATTTTGGACAATGCCTCAATATTGTTCATACATGTAATTCGCTAGCACAATCAATACTGGCAGCACAAAACGGTTATTTTGATATGAAATGTACATATACAATGTATATATTTTTTGAATTTCCAGATAGGGAGTATACACAAGAGTGAGGAGACATCACTTGTACTGGCTGTAGTTGATTACCATACTTAGATGCAGATCAACATTACAACACTGACTCGCCAGTGCATTGCACTAAATAGTGATATGATCACTACAAGTAATGCTGGTATATACTTTTCTTCGGTATTCTCTACAAACGCGATCGAAAGTTCGCAGTGAAATACTTACAAGGAAGTGTCTGTGGTAATTGGTAATTGACCCTATAATACGCCAAGGTCAATGTCTCAAAACAAGGCGTCTACCTGGAACGCGTTCGATTTGCACATTAAATGATTGTGGTTAATCTGGTGTCAATTCTGGTAATGTTTACTGCATATTCAAAAGGTACACACATTATTGTACCCACTGAAGCACACTTAACCATCACTTACAATTGACTGAACTCAAACCTTGTATTAAGATATAACTCATAAATGATCAGATGACATAATTTATGATACCTATAAAACTGCTTAGAAAATTCCTACTGTACAATTAACAGTTCTAACAATGCCAGAAGACAATGTTATAGACGACACGCATCAACACTAACATTATACTGGAATGTAGTTTAATAAAAAACAGTTTCAGTTTATGCTACTTAAGGTACACACACATGCTGCCTACGCTATTTCCTGTGTACATACAACATTATCATTATGGATATAGCAAGCATTTCTCAACTAGTATGATTTAATTTCACTTTACAAAATGTATCACCCATTAAATTAATTAGATGGAATACACATTGTTTGGAGAGTTTAATCACCTGAAGTATGACATTTAGTTTAATTTAATTTCATTAGGATGTCGACCCTAAAACATGCCAGTTCAGAACATTAATATTTAATTGATTCATTTGAAAGTAATTAACATTTAGGTGTCACCAATATACAATTCATTTTAAGTTACCTGTCAGCGGCTCTGTTTGATACATCCATGCAGACAGCATAACAAATTGCACATGCTACATTTAAAGATTGCAAGATTGAAAAATGAAATGAACTATAAATGTGCAGCCCTGGGACGCAGACGTCAAAACATTGGCCCGAATGAGATGTAATGCGTATCCACGTAACGAAGCTACTCTGTGTAATGAATGAGAATTTTCAACCCAATTTTCATTAGCAACTGCATGTAATATAAGTGACTTAACAATATTTGATATGACTACATTTCAGTCACTTTGCTGAGAGGTACTGCCGAATATTAGGGTCTCTTGGATCCACATCACTGTTGCTTTGCTTGAAATTCAAGACTCCTCTTTTCATTTATTTAACTTACAGCAAGTCTTATTGAAATTCAAGTTTCATAGCGCAATTTCTTTTCGGTGGAAATAATGTCATCATGTGATCTCCTCTTCTAACAAAATGACACATCCCATTATTATACGTCTTTATTACAATGGATGAAATAAATGCCTGACAATGTGTATTTACTTTTTTATTTAATGTGCCCAGGATTAAAGACAAAGAAGATCACACTTAAATACCAATGTCTGAAATATGTATTTGAGTTATGTATCAAATATCTATTTTAATCACAAATAAGGTCACCATTCACTAAATAGTTATATGATCAATAAAAGCAATGCTGGTATATACTTTTCTTCGGTATTACCAACAAACGCGATAGGAAATTAGCAGTGAAATTCATACAAGGAGGTGTCTGTGATATGCAAGAAATGGCTCGATTTTAATAATTGACCCTGCATGTCAAGGTCAATGTCTCAAAAGAAGGCTTCTATCTGGGTGCATTCAATTTGCACAACAGGATTAACAGTGACTAATCTGACGTCATTTCTGGAAACAAAGTTGTAAACAAAATGCTCAAACACAATCATGATTATTTACATGTTCACATTTATAAAAAAAAGGTTTGACACATTCCTTTAACTTAAAGTATTTTAACTGAGAAAAATAAATGCAAAGACAACAAATTACCAGTCTTCAAATGGAAATTCATCTGTGTTGATAAACAAAGTATCGAACTCAACTTCTGTTGCAAACACAAATTTGAAAATTGTACCTGAAAAAAATGACTGTACACTTTAGTCTTTGTCAACAGATTGACCCACTATTCAGTACACGTCCTTCTGGACACGTTGACTGTAGCAAGTCTGAATATTACAATTTTGTATATTTGCTTAGCTACGAAGTATCGTGTGCACAAAAAAAAAAGGAATGTAAAAAATCTTAATTATAATATGCAATAGATACTTATGAAAAGGGAAATAGAAAATGATGTATTATAATTACTTCGACGTTTACTGACACAAGAAACTAATTATTAAAGTCAGTCAAATGTTTGTAATCATGGCCTAGTAATCATTCAGTAAGTTGTTAAATACTCTGAACCTTGGAAACACCTATAAAGTTGACTTTTACCCCTAAACAAATCGATATAAATTTGATTCAATTATATTATAGTTAATATTATTAAGCTTTTTTGACAGAAGCAGTCACTATACGATAATGTACCCATGATTTATATGATTTCATAAAAATAAAGTCCGACACCAAACAGCATTTCAGATGTAGAGCTGCATTCTTGCAAACCAGAGATGTTATTTCTTCCGTTACAGTGGGGCAGCTTATTAAGAACAGTGCCGTAAAACAGGCCGTGATTTGCGACGATGATACAGCTGATGTCAGGATAATGTCACTGGAGTACACTCAATTTTGAGAACAAATATATCAAGTATGGCAGATAACAAATATTATTATAGTAAATACTAGCATTGAATATCAACTAAGGCATATCAAAGCCTTACCAAATTTACCGCGTATGTTAGTTCAACACACTTATACTTAGCTACTGCATAAACACAATTCATATTATGCGAACTCTAGTAACACTACTAACATCTAAAATCCTAACGGCATACCAGTATGTGAGTATACACATTTATTCAATATTGTATTTCAACTCAGTGAACTGCAACAATAACTTCAAGAAACGAAGTAAAATATCAAATATCAAAATTCCTGCACGTACAATTAAGCAGCAAATATAACACGTACTGTCCTGAAATAATTGTTAGCTAATGAAATGATTATGTTTTCAAACGAAAACAAACAAACAATGTCACATATTAATTAAACCGTGCAGTAAGCTCATCACTTAGGGTTGAAATAGTATACTATAGCCATGGGGAGAAAATTGAACAGTTCACAACCAATCATATTTCTGTGTCCACCACAGGCTTTTGACACCAGTGTCCGTTGTGAAACTTTCATTTCTCCCTTCTTTGTTTTCTTTAGTTCAAGTGTCTTTTTTCTCATCTTTCTGTTCCATTATAAAGTTCAAGTCAGCATTTTCCACCACGATGCTGATGATTTCGATCATGTGTCACACATGTCAATGTCAGTCCTTCGCCTTCGATGTCGTATTTCCAACTTTTATATTTTCAATCCTTGTTTTGAAGTTGTGGTATGTCTTCAGATTTTCGTCATTTGCCTTACTGTTGAAAAGTCCACTCACATATTGGTGTAATTCCTCAGATGTACATTTAATCATTTCCGAAGCGTTTCGAGCCAAAACATGAAGCTTGGCTTTCAAGCCTGCAACATCACGTTTTTTTCCATGTCAATATGGTCATTACATTCTTGTAATCATCGAGAATTACAACCATGATAGAGGACATGTACTTCATTTATTGTGCTGTAAAGCATTTTTAGACCAGTCAAGGTCTCACTCACACAGAGCAAAGATAAAACCGTTATTTTCAAGTATGGACAGTAAAACGTTTCCAGGTAATTTACTCTTAAGTATACATAAGTGTAGCTGTTTCAAATAAAGTGAAAACAGGAAAAAAATGAGATTTTGTATACTATTACTCACGCTGTTAATAATGGATGTTGTGACTTGACGTTACACCCATATATGAATACAGATATGGGTGGAGTGGGCTTTGTTGTCAAACATGCATGCAATATGTACTTTGTCTTACCTTCAGTCGGCACCACAAATACCAGTGGTCCAAACAATTGAAGTATCAAAACAATCAACCCAATCATTGCTGTAGAGATATGACTCCCTGTAGCAAAATTGTGAATCTCTGACAGTAAATATACAGGGAAATGCAATATTTCACATATATTATGTCTCCAGGCACGTTCTTCGATCAACTGAATGATACGATTACATGTACTCTATAACTGTGTAAGAAACTAATCGTCAGTTTAACATATTGCACCACTTGTAATTATCTCTCCCCTGAGATCAAGCATGACGGCAGAGTTGATTATAATTATCTTGGTATTAGATTCATAATTAACATTTAAATTGAAAACACGCTGACTGATCACCATGTCAACATGATTCCATCATACGTCTGTTTCCTCGAAGTACTGTCAATAACCTGCGGAAACCTCTATTCGGGAAACAGTTTGTGAAAAGTGATGGATGGTTGGCCAGAGCTGTTACAGGGATATTGAACACATAGCTTGTACAGTCCCCATGGCTCCACTGAGCTGGTACAGCTATAATGTGCACAACCCTACATGTTGCATTGTGATGTAATTAATGAGAACACTGACACCCCTACATGTTGCATTTTCATGTAGATGTGCCTACATGTTGCATTGTACATGTATTAGGCGTGCCCCTACAATTGCAATGTAATGTATGAAAAGGTGTACCCATATGTGTTGCAATGTACAACATGTATAGGGAGAAATGCCTCATTTTGTTGTACACAACAACAGCAACAAGCAATGGTAAGTTGGGTACACAGTGTATAGGGAGGTATTCCCTTCCTTACTGTAATGTGATGGGTTGGGTACACAGTGTATACGGAGGTATGTATCTTACTGTAATGTGGTGGTTCGGGTACACAGTGTATAGGGTGGTATGTCCACTACTGTAATGTTGTGGGGTGGGTACACAGTGTATAGGGAGATATGTCCGATCCTTACTGTAATGTGATGGGTTGGGTACACAGTGTATAGGGAGATATGTCCCTTACGTACTGTAATGTGATGGGTTTGGTACACAGTGTATTGGGAGGTATATTCGTTACTGTAATATGGTGGTTTGGGTACACAGTGTATACGGAGGTATGTATCTTACTGTAATGTGGTGGTTCGGGTACACAGTGTATAGGGAGGTATGTCCACTACTGTAATGTTGTGGGGTGGGTACACAGTGTATAGGGAGATATGTCCCTTCCTTACTGTAATGTGATGGGTTGGGTACACAGCTGTGTATAGGGAGGTATGTCCCTTACTGTAATGTGGTTGTTCGGGTTCACAGTGTATAGGGAGGTATGTATCTCACTGTAATGTGGTGGTTCGGGTACACAGTGTATAGGGATGTATGTCCATTGCTGTAATGCTGTGGGGTGGGTACACAGTGTATAGGGAGGTATGTCCCTTCCTTACTGTAATGTGATGGGTTGGGTACGCAGTGTATAGGGAGGTATATCCCTAACTGTAATGTGGTGGTTTGGGTACACAGTGTATAGGGAGGTATGTCACATACTGTAATGATGTAAGTTGGGTTCGCAGGGTATAGGGAGGTATGTCCCTTCCCTACTGTAATGTAATGTGATGGGTTGGGTACGCGCAGAGGGAGGTTATGTCGACCCTTTACTGTAATGTATTGGTTTTGGCACATAGTGTATAGGGAGGTATGTCCCTTACTGTAATGTGGTGGGTTGGATAGACAGTGTATAGGGAGGTATGTCCCTTACTGTGATGTGGTACACAGTGTATAGGGAGGTATGAATAATGCAAGAACCTGGGAATCGTAGGCCTTTAATAAAATGTTATTCGAACAATACTGAAATATCTTGAATCATGTCCACCAAGGGCAGGTTGAGCTTTCACAAGGAATTTGATATATAAATTTGGATATGGTGAGGCCTAAAAAAATTGTGTGGTTCTGATTATGCTCATTTTTAGAACAGGTGGCGTACTAGGTATAGATATTTTTATTTTATTTTTTTAGATTTTTATTTTGGTGTGTGAGTGTCTAGTTCAGATAGTTATGTTTTCCATATGGTCTCTGTGTTATTGGTTTCTTCCCATCAGATGTACAGCCATTAGGGACTGGTCAGTTTCTTCGGTGGGGGGGTCACCCTGTTTTTTAAGATTGGCAGTGGGGGGGGGGCGGTCATGCTGTTTTCAAAATTGTGAATAGGGGGGGGGGGAGTCATTGTGTTTGGATTGTGAATCCTTTTTCTACAATGGCATATAGCCTTGTCTGAAATGTGGTACATGTAAATATTTGTTCTTCTCCCAGTTTCTTACATGAATTCTTTAATATTACTTATTAGTTCAAGCATAACTATAAATATACATATACATGTATTACCTAGCGACCACACTAGTTACAGAACATGTCATGTAAATGCTTGGCTGTTTCACAATCACTGATTCACTTATATTGCACTTTGGGGTAAAAGTTAAGTTGAAGGTTTCGTAATGGTAATCTTCATAGATAGTTTATAAAAGAAGTTAATCTAAAATGTTCCCTACTCGTCACTATGAACTTGTCAGAAGGGATGAATACACTTTCTATTTTGGACACTACATACTATTGACACTACAAATCACCACATCTCATCAGATTCCAGTTTCTATTATACACTAGGTATGGCCACCTAAAGTTCTCTAACATACCGGTGACTTTACTATACATGCAATATTAATGCCACTATACCAATGTAACGGGGCCACTTTTATGTGACAAAGGAAACTCATTTAAAACTTACATTTACGTTAGCTATTCGAAGCTTGGAATCCGGAAATATTACCTCAAAGGCTATGAATAGCCTAAACATTGCCTTAATAGAAGCAATGCAGATCTGCCAGGGGGAAAACCCCCAAGGACTCCCTCACTCCCAGAGGTCACTCACGCATTCAAACAACAATCAGATGCACAACAACCTTTTTACTGTCATAATGGTATTAAACTTTGAGATGATAGTCTTTTAAAGATGTGAAATGTTTGCCAAGGTAATCTTAAATTGCCTTAAATGCCAAATCTACCCTTCCAATGATACTACCAGTAGATGTGCTGACCTTTACTACATGTATACAATGATGCCATTTAACTGTTTAAGAACATATTCCAGCCCTATGTAAGTTATAAAGAATAGTTTCTGATACTTGATGGTGCTGTCTTGTAAAGCATGGATTGAGTTATTGCTTGAAAGGGTCTGAATAGCCTAAAATTGGCTTTAAGAGTAAAAATCCTCCAGGGCTTCTAGAGGGAGACCCCCCGTGGACACCCCCCCCCCACATGAGGTGGACATATCCCAGTCTCAAGCTCTTCTCCTCTTACTGTCAAGATGCTATCAAAGTATATTTCAAAAGTATTGCAACCCCTTGTAGTTGCTTTTTACATGTTGGTGCTGTCTTGTAAAGCTTGGAAATTATTGTCTGAACGGGTCTGAATAGTCTCAAAATTGACTTTTCAGGGTAAAAAACATTCAGGACTTCTAGGGGGAGACCCCCTACGACCCCCCATATGAGGTGTATGCATCCCAGTCTCAGCTCTTCCCCCTACCTCTTACTGTCAAGATGCTATCAAAAATATTTCAACCCTATGGGCCTGAATAGTTTCAAAATTGACTTCCAGGGCTTCTAGGGGGAGACCCCCCATAAGAAATATACATATTCCCTGTTCAAGCTTTCCCATGTCGTTCACTGTAAAGATGCTATTACACTCCTTTTGGAATATATTTACCCTGTGTAGTCAATAATTATAATTATGATAGTGCTAACCCGGGATCTTATAAAGTAGAAGCAAGACAGTCAAGCAGTCCACACTGAGTCACGGTCAAAAATAGCTGTCATTTGAATAGTATATATATATATATATATATATATATATATATATATATATATATATATATATATATATATATATATATAGGGTGGGGGGTCATCATGTTTTAGAAGGGGTGATAGGGGTCAGCCTGTTTTTGGTTTTACAGATAGGGGGGTGACTTTTTGTCGGCCCAATTTAAGAATCCACAAACAAACAAACAAACAAACAAACAAAACAAACAAACAAACAACATCAAGTGCTATATATTGTTATAGTGTATTAGTCAGGCCTCGAAAAATCACGCTGTCGACCCCGTGGTAAGTTAACTTTGCATATGGACAAGCGAACAAGTGAACTTCATGTGAAAATTATTGGCCGTGACATTAAAACAGTTGACGTATTCTAGACAAACTCACATGATTGTAACAGGGAAAACAATTAGTGAGAGTGACAAGATAGGAACTTTTTTTACAAAATGTTGCGAAACCATTTCAAGTTAGTGCATAAGTGGATATATATAGTCTAGCTAGGCCTAGGCACAGGCGATCGATTGTGTAAACCATGTAACGGCAGAACTCTCTCATAAATATTTTAGCCATGTAATTAGAAAGTATTGAGATTGAAAATTACTGGCGTGACTTTCGTTAGTTACACATCAGTCGGTACTTTGACAGAATCAAGAGAATTCGGTTCAAAACTACCTTCAAATGTCGTACAAGCATATTGTGTATGATACTAGACATACTATTGCCCCAGTCCAAGTATTTGTACTTCCGGTGTATGGTGTAGTGCACTGTCTCTCATGTCAAAATGTCATTAGATATTGATATAATATTCCGTTCGAGTTTTAAGAACACAGTTTAATGTGTTTTTAATAGATTTAAACTTGTCGTTCTTCTTTTGTTTCGTCTCTGAAAACTGTCGATTATGCTGTGCAGTGTCGTACGTACTCTGGTTGTACTGTATACAACTACATCATGTCACGTGCTTCTACGATAAATCCCGAACACCTTCGGGTAAGGGTTTTGCCGAGCAACGTACATCAACGGCATGTACATGTACACTCACCAGATACGTAATGCGTTCGAGTAGAGGGGCGAACACCGATCAAGGGAAGTTATAGGGAGTTGCACAGGTTAGGACGTCAGTTAAAATTCATGAAAAAAAATGTGATGAACACTTAAAACAAGTCATTTGAAGTTATTTTTGACAGGTATTAAAAAAATTAATAAAGCGGTAGTGCACGTGGAAGTGGTACACTTTGAAAATATTGATATTTTGGAAAACGTTACATTGCCGGGGGGGGGGGGGGGTTCTGATCAATGCGCCCCCTACGAGAGACATTAGTAAAGTCTGTGTTGACGTTTTACTTTGTCGTTCGTCACGTCAACCTCTACAATATCAGGCCCCGATGTATTGCTATTCTGAGTAAGCTTGTGCAAATAATAAAGATAAAGTGAGGTGCGGCTCATCGAAAACAAGATTTGCCACGAGTAACGTGTAAATCAAAATTTGCTTATGGTGAAAGTCATGATTTTGTCACAGCAGAAAGTTACATATATAATGACATGTATTCAACTTGGTTATTTCTTATCGGAAATAAAATGTAAACACAAGCGGCCAAGTTGAACATTTTTTAGAAAATGCTTCATTTTGCTAAATGTTCCAACCACATTCCTGGCTCCCGTTGTTAAATTACAAAGCTTTATGGCATGTCGCGAGCGAACATCGTAGCAATTCGTCTCAGATATAGCCTAGCCAAGAACCGCTAAAGATGGCTAACTGTGTTCAACCAACCGATCATCCACTAGTACCAAACAATAGCGATGCGTTCTGCAAGAGCGTAGAGCTACTTTCTACTGAATTTACATCGAGAGGGTAATAGTACTGTTTTTAATATTAAAAAACCCAAAGCGTCCATTTTAGTGATTGTTAAATTTGTAAATGGAGGGAACGCTTTACCCGTTCGTTGTCGCGACGTGACTGGAAGTAGAGAATGCTACGTTGTGGCGATGTTGTGTTGTGTAACACTATACGCACACGGGTACGTACACGTAGTTATCTGTGAGCGAAGAAATAATTTAGAACCAAATTCACCGTTGAATGCTGCAACTGAATTAGCCGACTGAGAAACGAAATAGCAGTCATTGTCGATGGTCAAAAGTTTACATATCAGTACGTCATTGATCATTTAGATATTCTTTGTGAGAGTGAATGGCAGGGCCTTGCCACGCACGATAACAGGAAGTTCATTTTCAGTGTTGTTGATTCCTATGTTAGTGCGTATACAAATTACAAGTAGAAGTAGACAAAACAAGTTTAGGTACGGGAAGCTGGTAGTGATCACTTTAGAATTGCATATGCCTATCTTTACGTACTTTGACGGAGTAATATCGTCACTCAACGTCGTGTGTTGTAATAGCAACAAGCTGTCATCGTGAAAAGGGGGTTCATTACAATTGCCTCGGGCACCGTAGCGTTATCGGGAATGAAATATACACTGAGCTTGAGTCAAATTTAGGATCCTGACTACAATCTCCATAACCAATCAAGTTATGTCAAATTAGATAATCTCAAGTTCAAACAATCTTTACTACCAATCCTTTCTCTTCATAATTGACCAATCATATGAAGGTCAATACCAAATTCGCGCCAATATGTATGGAATGTAGTAAGGCCTATATAAACCCTTATTTCTGTGTGATCTGTAGGAGTTTTTGTTAGATGTCAATAAAGTACGAGTAGCTGTTCTTATAGTACTTGGTTGTGTGTGGACATCATTCCTTTCCAGAACCTGTTTCTAAACAATCGACTTATCCCACATTGTTCTTGGTGCCGAGACCAGGATGCCCGATACACAACCAACCCCTCAACAGTCTCTCGAAAAGTTGAAGGCTGCACGCTCAGCCCACCGCGGACATATGACAAGGCTCCTCGAGAAGGGAGAGGAAGACATGGAACACACCGGAGCATTCGATGCAACGGTACTACAAACTCTCCGAGCCAACCGTGAGCGAATCCTGTCCAAGTACACGGAGCTCATCAACCTTGACAAAGAGATCTATGCACTAGCCGAAGCAGAGGAATTAGCCGCCATCATCGACGAATCAGAAACCTACCTTGACCGAGTACATACGAAGCAATTCATATACTGTGATTTCGTCAACAACAAGACAAGAGAAATTTCTACGGAACCATCGACAACACAACGCAACTCAGAGCCACCAGCTCAACTACAGAGCCCGGATCAGCCAAGGAATCCGACTATCACTAGAGCAGGCCCCTCAACACTGAACCAAGCCAAGAATTTCGTAAACCTGCCAAAACTGACGCTCCCAACCTTCAGCGGAGATCTACTAAAATGGGTGAGTTTCAAAGACGAGTTTGCTTCCGTTCACGAGAACCCAAATCTTGATAACATTCACAAATTTCAATATCTTCGTTCACAACTAAGAGGTGAAGCTGCACGTGCCATCGAGGGCATATCACTTAACAATGCTAACTACGGACATGCAATGACAATATTAGAAGAACGCTATGGTCAAACTCACGAAGTAGCTGATGCATATATGAGAGCTTTCTACGAATTACCCGCACCAAATGCCGAACTCTACAGTCTGAGAGATTTTCATGATACTATTGAGACTTATGTTCGCGCACTTAGCACACTGGGCAAAGAGGAAGACATATACGGACAAGGCATAGCACCTATTCTTATGGATAAACTACCTGATGATATACGCGAAAGGATTGCAAGGGAACATGGCAACGCGGGATGGAAAATGTCTCAGTTACGGGACGCCATCGACAAGGAGGTACACGCCCTTCGAGCCAGGTCCTCACGGACACTCATCGGACAAGAACGTAAATCGGACTTTGAAACACCTGTAACTGCCGCCTTCTACACAAAGGGAGCATCCGACAAACCGCAAAAGACAAGATTGTGCGCATTCTGCAAGGGACCGCATCTTCCAAACGAATGTAATATCGTGACCGACAAAGAGAAACGCCTTGACATTGTAAAACGAGACAAACTTTGTTTCAATTGCCTAGGTAAACACAGAGTAAATGATTGCAAATCTAAGTTTTGTTGTCGCACTTGCAAGAGAAAACACCACACCTCGTTATGTAAAGGAAGAACTCCCACAAAAGATGCCGACACTTCTACCGCTAATTCGGAAGGAAAGCAGATTCCCGCGCAAACTACTACTCAAGTAACTCTATCTTCAGCTGCTGACACTGATATAGAAAAGGGACAACTCCTTCTACAAACTGCAGTCGCCCAAGTCACCAACGCTTCAGGAGACATTACTGCAACTGCTACAATACTCTTCGATTTGGGCGCTACTCGTTCCTTCGTTACCACAGACCTCGCTAAAAGACTGAAAGCGAAACCTACGACTTCAAGAGTCACCAACCTCGCAACATTTGGAGATGACGATTCACGCACTCGAAAATTCGACGTTACAACACTTTCGATACGTACAATTAATGGAGGGAAATGCAACATTTCCGCAATGATCACCCCGAAGATCGCACCACCTACGAAGAATTTAATCACTCGCTCGCTAGTTGATTTACCCCACCTACGCGATCTAACACTGGCTCATCCCGCATCGGAAATTAATTCGTTTGAGATATCTATATTGATAGGAATAGATTACTTCTGGAAACTCGTTGGAAACCACATCGTTCGTGGACCCGGACCTATCGCCATGTCGTCGTCACTCGGTTACATACTCTCTGGTTCAGTACCAATCCAAGGTGAGAATGATTCAATATTCACAACAATTCTAGACACTGATACGGACATTCAACAAGACGACGTTTACGTTCATCAATACTGGGACTTAGAGACTATAGGTATCCATGATACACACAATACTACGGATAATTCAGACATCGATTTCGATTCTTACCGCGCTACGCATCTACGCATCGAAGATGGGAAATACGTTGCTAAGCTACCATGGAAGTCCGATCACCCCCCTTTACCAAGTAACTATCACATTGCTGAGAAACGGACACGATCATTAGCACGAAGACTAACGCCACAGTTACTACAAGTATATGACAGAATTATCCGCGACCAAGAAACACGAGATTTCATTGAAGAAGTTACCGATGATGATATCACCCACGGACACTATCTACCGCATCACTCCGTAAAGAAAGACTCAACAACGACACCTATACGTATTGTGTACGATTGCAGTTGTACACCCTCAAAGGATACGCCAAGCCTCAACGATTGCCTTCAGACTGGACCTACATTGTTAAATGATCTTACGGCTATCTTGTTAAGATTTCGTCTAAATAACATTGCCATCGTCAGTGACATAGAGAAAGCGTTTCTTAACGTCCGACTTGATCAAAGCGATCGTGACTTCACCAAGTTTCTATGGTTATCCAATCCCAACGATCCGGAGAGCTTATTCAAGGTCTATCGCTTCAAATCTGTTCTATTCGGTGCAGTTTGCTCTCCATTCATCTTAAACGCTGTCGTGAAAACACACTTAGAAACCCACGCGGAGAAATGGGCATCGAACGACCTCAGTGAAAATATGTACGTAGATAACGTTGTCACCGGTACTGAAGACGCGCAAGAAGCAAGGAAATACTACACAGACGCGAACGAAATAATGCAAACTGGAGGATTTAAACTACGCTCGTGGTCATCTAATTATAACGCAATTCGTAGCCTCGCTGAAAGAGATGGAAAACTAGAAGAGAATACAAACGTAAGTGTCCTCGGATTACGCTGGGACACCGACTCAGACAAATTATCTTATGCCAATAAGATGCCATTACAAGTACCGGACACTCTCATAACAAAACGGGAAGTAGCCAAAATCACTGCAAGTTTATTCGACCCACTTGGATATCTATCGCCTATTACTGTGAAGGCAAAACGATTCATTCAAGAACTTTGGAAGCAGAAAGTCGCATGGGATGAACCACTGGATGAAGAATTATCTAACCAATGGCAAGAAATTGCAACCGATCTACAAGTAAGTTCATCTACTTCAATTAGCCGTCAATATTTCTCTGATAATCCGGACTACAAAGACGCCCATGAATTACACGTGTTTGCCGACGCTAGCCCAAAAGCCTACGGTGCCGCTGTCTATCTCTGCAATAAGGACCACGCCTCACTAATTATGTCTAAGACTCGTGTCGAACCACTCAAGGAAATGACATTACCACGCTTAGAATTAATGGCCGCACTAATCGGTTCGCGCCTAATCAAATTCGTATACAATGCCTTGAAAGACAAAGTCAACATTGCGAGACGTGTGTTATGGTCTGACAGTCAAATCGTCATTCACTGGATTCAAGGTAAGAAGAAATTACCAGTTTTCGTTAATAACCGCGTCAGAGAAATCAACGAATTTCCATGCGAAATCAAGTATTGTCCTACTGCCGACAACCCCGCCGACTTAGTAACACGTGGCATATCTACGCAAGCCTTACAGAATTCAAGCCTTTGGTGGAGCGGCCCAAGTTGGTTACGAAATGGAGATTGGCCTGTCTGCGAATTATTTGACAGTGCCATAAATCATGTATCAGTTTCGGACAATGACCTCACTGATACAACCATTGATCACGACACTTCGCCAACTACTACAGCACAGAGTATTGGTATACAACGAATTATCAATATCGATAGATTTGGATCACTACCTAAACTACTACGCGTTACGGCACTCGTCCTCAGATTCATCGCTCGCCTGAAACGCGACGACTCACCAAAAACCGGACAACAACCTGACGCAGAAGAAATACAACAAGCTGAACATAAATGGATACAAGATATTCAACGCGAAGAATATCGCAACGAGATTCATTCACTACAAAAAGAGAGCAGAAAACTCGGACATTTAGCTAGACAACTGAAACTCTTCGTAGATGAACGCGGAACTCTACGTTGTGGCGGGAGGCTACATAACGCCCCACTCGACTTCACTACGAAATTTCCAATTCTACTTCCAACTACGCATCGATTCACGGAGCTAGTAATTTTGAACGCACACTCTCACATTCTTCACGCCGGATTACAAACTACGATAACGCACATTCGACAACGATACTGGATAACGAGAATTCGACAAGTTGTGAAGAAACTACTACGGAAATGCGTAACGTGCATCAAGGTAAATGGCCCACCCTATCCAACTCCAATGTCTGCACCTCTACAATCATATCGCGTAAAAGTCACCCCACCATTCGCTATAACTGGTGTCGATTTCACGGGCGCACTTCACGTCATGCCAACTCATGGGAGAAATGAAAACAAGGCATATGTAACGCTATTCACGTGCGCTGTGACACGTGCCATCCACTTGGAATTAGTACCAGATTTGTCAACAAGGGCATTTCTGAACGCGTTTCGCAGATTCGCGGCAAGACGTTCGCTACCAAGCAAAATGGTATCAGACAACGCCACGACATTCCAGTCAGCCTCTACTGAACTACGTAAACTTTGCGAATCTCCAGATGTGAAGACATACCTCGCAAATAAACGAGTACAATGGACATTCATCCCTAAACGAGCCCCATGGTTTGGGGGATTTTGGGAACGTCTCATCGGAATTACAAAGACAGCAATTAGGAAAGTATTAGGACGCGCCTACGTAACGTATGACGAACTTAATACTACATTAACAGAAATTGAGACAGTATTAAACGACCGTCCACTTACTCATCTCTACACAAACAGCGAAGATGATACACCTCTCACGCCATCTCTTCTGCTACATGGACGGCCACTGACACCACTACCCCACATCCTCGTTGACGACACTGAAATCAACGATCCAACATTCGGAAATCAACCAGAAATGGGAAAACGCTACGCTCGCCTATCGAAACTACAGGAGCAATTTTGGCGACGATGGAAATCAGAATATTTGACTTCCTTGCGAGAACGTCACAACCTCACCGGTAAAACAACTAACCAAATAAAGATCGGAGATGTTGTGCTTGTACACAGTGACAACGAACGTCGAATCAACTGGCAACTAGGTACAATACAGAAATTAATTCGTGGCAACGACGGGATCGTTCGTTCGGCAGATATCAAAACCGCCTCTGGACGTACCAACCGACCTGTGACGAAACTATATCCACTGGAAGTAAATGCAAACGTCGTACCCACCCAGCTGACCCAAGATGACCCAGACAGATCAACGAATACTACACCCGATAGTCGCCGTACTTGAGTCAAATTTAGGATCCTGACTACAATCTCCATAACCAATCAAGTTATGTCAAATTAGATAATCTCAAGTTCAAACAATCTTTACTACCAATCCTTTCTCTTCATAATTGACCAATCATATGAAGGTCAATACCAAATTCGCGCCAATATGTATGGAATGTAGTAAGGCCTATATAAACCCTTATTTCTGTGTGATCTGTAGGAGTTTTTGTTAGATGTCAATAAAGTACGAGTAGCTGTTCTTATAGTACTTGGTTGTGTGTGGACATCATTCCTTTCCAGAACCTGTTTCTAAACAATCGACTTATCCCACAAGCGTAGTCAAGTTCATTGTTTTCACATACCAGCTACAAATTATGCTAAAATTATAAAGGACTTTATGAGATCAAAAGTTTGTTTTCACAACACAGCTGTTGGCTGTACCGTGATATTATCGAACACCGGGCGTAAACGAGACCCTCATTTCCTGACGCATCACCATTTTTCAGAACATTCATTTCTTTCACAGATTTTTGAATTAAATATTTTTTGGGGCAAACTTTCTTTCATTATTTTCAGTTTGGTTGTACCCGAGAGACTTTTTATTCTGTTACAAACTTCCCCCACTGAGTTACGGGGCGGGAAGACGCCACTTCCTAGAAGCCCGGGCTAATGAGGCCAAGCTGTCAATAAGCCTAGAAAATAGAGGTACACTGTATGTAAAGAAATCTAAGCCGTATTTACCACAACAGAGTAAGAAGATAGTTGATAGATTCATGGGTCCTTTTTTTCAATGTATAATCATTCATACGAAAAAATTAACAAATAAAGTGAAGATAATCACACATTTTTCAAAATTTATTCTTGTATCCGTATCCAATAAATGTGTTATTTCTCAATTTCTTTGTGATTTGACCTAAAATAAATCTTTGTCAACACCCAAAAACATTCACCGACTCGTTTATTTGATCACTCACTCATTGACATAACACAAGCATTATATAATTCACTCAAAATTTATTACTCTACATTTGAAATGGCCTTTGTATATACAAATCTGAACACTTTTGTGTGTAAATCAAGAAAAATGAATTATATACATGTCAATCTAACATTTTATACATCTGTCAATCTAACATTTAAGTGTTGTCAACATAACCATTGATGTATTAATTGATTCACATTTTCTTCCTATTTGACTTTCTTAGTTTGCAATATCTATGGCTTGTTCTTAGATGTGAAGTTGACCCACATTTACATTTGGCCCCCTTCCTCCTGACTCTACTACCAGCATTGGTGATAACTATAGTACCTTCATATACTGACCCATCGTTATCCTGAATAATTGTTGATATTTCTTTATCACTTTCAGCCTCCTCCTCCTCATCTTCATCACTGCCGTAACTATGCTGTACTGCCAATCTTTTAACCCACTCTTTCCTTTCCTCGTTTTCCATTACGCTTGCCCGCTTTCGACGAATTCTCAGATCTTTTGCCCGTTCAGATTGTGCAACTGCTGCACGTTTTTGCCTTGCCTGGTTTGCTGTAGTGCATGCTTCTTGTATACTCGGAAGTATTGGTAGAGACAATCTATTACATAAGTCTAAAATCCAGTGGTAGGACTCTCCATTTTCTGCTATCAGCCATGATAGATTTGACTGCAACAGGCCTAAATTTGTGCTTAGAACATAATGAACTCGCTGTATGTTTGAATTTTTGGCTCTAAATTTCGTCCATACACATGATTCTGGTAAATTAGAGTGGCCCTTTCCCAACTCACGGTGTACCGGTATTATTTGTGATGCCATTTTACTTCTTTCTGCTGTGGCTATTTCAAATAAAATAGAGTGGAACTCACACGTTAAAGCACTCTTTGACTCGTAGGGCTTCCCCTTACATTCAAATTCCTCCCTATCTTTGCACTTTCCACATATGAACATACTGTGGCTCCGTGGAAAGAGCAGCTACCCCCTTTCCAAGTATGCACATCCCTGCTGTGATACTTGCCTAGCTGAACCATGATGTCTGCATAAGTATCAGGGTCTTTCGTGTGGTGTGCTTCAACAATGGCACAAGTGATTTATTCTTGCTTGTCTAATGAATCTCTCGGACATACACACACAATTTTTACTGTGTTTTTTAAGGCAGTGGCATTCAAGCCTACCGAAATTTGGATATTCTTTTCCATAGCGAGAAATGAATGTAGAGGTCACTGACTTCATACTGGAATATTTATTCAATTGATTCGTAAATGCCCTTGTGCTTTGTCCCCCACAGAACATGACTTTACTCTTATCTCTGTTTTTGTACACTTGTTGAAATGATTTGATGCTACTCGAATCGTTGTCTTGCCAGTTGACTTCTACATTCATTTTCTCGTCATGGGCTCGCTGGAAACAAACACCAGCAGCGTAACCCTCTGCTGATTTAGATGTACCCTTGTATAATGGTTCTTCAAAATCATCATTGCCTCGTTGACACAGATGGAGGTAATATAGCAGTGAATTGTTCATGAAATTTCCTATGGTAAATGTAAAGTTTTTACTGAAGCTACCTCTTGTTAGCCAAGCACCATCGGATGTTGTTATGGCTCTTTCAAAAGATCCTATGGTGCTGTTTGGTAGATCCTTCATTTTGTCTTGTGCTTTCTCGCACATTTCATCAACCATTTCTTGTACAATGGGATACAGCAGTTTGATAACTGATTGGAAAGCGTTCTTAGACAGTATATTTAAACCGAGTCCAACATGTAGAGCTCTGTTTATATCAGCATATATGAATAACCAGATATGAATTGGGCAACATGTAAAGCTAGAGACACAACGCTTCTTCGCGATCCCTCAATGTGCATTGAGCTGTCAAATTGTAAGTCTCTTCCTGTACATCCATTACATTGGTAGTCTACCTTCACTCCACCACCAAGACCAGCATAGGTAACCTTGACTGGCACCAAAATACCTATAATATATCAGAAAACATGCCAGTCAGATGAGAATGATGTAATCTGTACATTTCCCTTGTAATAAGTTGTACCTCTTTGTCAAACATTCTAGAATTTTGTTTCATATCATTTACATACATGAACTTCCTTGTAGTGAGTTCATTTGAAAATTAGTATTCTTGCGAACAAGTGTGGAATAAATCTTCTCATATAGTATACGATGTCAACATATTTTTAATCTATATGTAACTTAGAAAACATAAACACTCGCACATTGCAAGTTAAAAAATAATCCCAAAACTTACAATGACAACCTTCTGTGTTACAGACAGATGTTTGGTTACATTCTTCAACAAAGTTTTCAATGCACAAAGTCTGACCAACATAAAATCTGTCCTCAATTCCCTCTTGTCCTGGTGATTCTGTAATAGTAAAAAAACGATGTATTAGCAGTGGATCATAATCTGTGTAAATTAATAGTTCAAGAACTATTATGATTATGGTAAGATGATGATGATGATGATGATGATGATGATGATGATGATGATGATGATGATGATGATTATTATTATTAGTAGTATTAGTATTATATGGTAATGATATTATTAATAACAATAAGAATATGCATGAACTACATGGACACAAATTGAACACTATAAGAGTAACTCAAATCCATCTCCAAATCCAAACTCATTGAAATTACAAACAGCTTCTGAAACCGATTTGACAGAAATGTATGAAATTGTCTTTCTACATGGCATAATTAAAAAGTGTTATGGCTGTAATAGACAGTACACTGAAAATAAGAAAAGATAGCCATTCAATCTTATAGTAAAACATCTTGAAGTAAGACCCATTTACTGCAGAACCACAAAACAGTGGTCTATCTCAAATGTGAAAAAAGGCAAAATGCATACTATCATCTGAATGTAGGATGTGTTAGATTGATTAACCCAAGTTTTAACCTTCTCCTTACAATTATGCCAATTACTGTACAGGGTCCCATCACAGTTGGACAGGAGGGTTTTAGAAAATGTTGGATTTGGTCATTTAAGTCACAGTAGTGATGATAATTAAGTGGGAAAGTCATCAGGCGTGCCATGGTGTCATTAATGTTATCTTAGCATTGACAGTTATCTTGTAGGACATGAACTTATACTTAATGTTCACATGTTATTTTCCACCACGTGATTACACCATGATTTAGAATTGCATATGCCTATCTAATAAAATGCATTGCCATGTAAATGATGTAAATTAGTTCAGTATAATGTCAAAAGAAAATAAATGTATGACTCAAAAATGCCAGCCACATTTTATCTAACAGAATAGGAATCAAGTGATATATATTAGTGGTAATGATAATTAAGATGGCCCTATTATCATAGTAATTGTATATCTTAATGAACCTAGTAATACATTTACCTTGTAAGAGCCTGATTATTGGACTGGTTTTGACATTAGATTACAAAGGTGAATGCAGGATTTTAAACAAAGTCTCAGAATGTGTTTATTTAAATTTTTGATTTCCAAGTGGTAGCTCTCCTTCCAGATCTTGTGTATATAGACATGGCATTGTCATCATCATGACAACCACCACTTATTAAAATGGTCTGGAAACGATTCATGCACCAACAAGTACACATGGCAGAGAAGAAGGAGAAAGAAAGAACAGCGAAAGAAAGTAAGACAAAACAAGAAGTGGGTGGAAATGCGGTAGGCAACCAGGCTGCTTGACAGAGTGGTAAAAAACAAAGATGTCATCAAAAAGATTGTGCCAAATACCTTGCAACAATACAAAGTAAAGTCAGGCATTAAGTTTGATCTGCCTGATATATGTTTGGAAGGGTTAAGTCCTGAATTTCAGACATGCGTGCAGTCCTGAATTTAAGTGCTGCAGCAGTCCTGCTGCAGTCATGCAGCAACCCTGCACTGCCACAGGACTGCAGACGGTTGGCTGTAAATTAGTAAAAAAATTATACTTACAGCATCCATTCGACTTTCCTTCCCTTTTTGGGAGTGGCAGGACTTGCTGTAGTAATTTTTGATAAATTATGCTCAAGGAGGTATAATTATATTATTGCTCAACATTTTACTTCATTCAGCTGAAAAAGATTTGTGGCCTAAGGGTTTGTCACTACAAGTCACTAGATGAGTAGTGACAAAGGATCCCTTAGGTTACTCGTATTTTTATTGACTGAATGAAGAAAATTATTGGGAATAATATATAAGTAATCAGTCCTGTCCCGTCTGCACATGTATCTGTCGCATTCCCATTACAGATAAACACAAATTACTCACTTTAATCACAAGTAAACTCAAGTAAAATAAAACTTTATGGATGGTGATGTTTTAATATATGGCATGTGTTGAAACATCACAATGCATAAAGTTTGCTTACTTGAGTTTATTTGTGATTAAAATTGAGTAATTTATGTTTATCTAGTTTTTGTATGAATCTTCTTGCATGTACAATGACAAAACTTCAGGCTAAAAAATGTAAACATGTACTACGAAGGTCAATTCAAGCTAAATAACGATGGTAAGATAGCAATGCACGATTATCCGACATCTACATCGGATTTTAATCAGATTGTGTATGAATATTACATCTTAACATTAATTTTGTAATTGTACACTATAACTATATATTTTCTGCTTTTTATGATCAGACTGGTATGTTAGGCTTAAGAAAAAAAAATGTGTGGTTCCGATTATGCGCAATTTTAGATTTTTTATTTTATTTTACTTTATTTAATTTTTCTGTGTGAGTGTCTAGTTCAGGTTTTCCATTGTTTTCCAATGGTCTCTGTGTTGTTTATTTTTCCTATCAGATGTACAGCCACTACAGATTGTAAGAACAGTGTTATATTGTTTTTTTAAGTTGATGTCAGTTTCCGCATCCACTATTGCTCATGAGACTTCAAATTTCTTGCAATTTTATTATTTCTTTCTCGAATACGTAAAAATAAGTTTAGTGTGAACAGCTAGGAGGGGCTGGGTAACCGGAACCAAACAATTATTCTTTTTAGGCCTTATATATAGTTTAACAATTTATTTTCCTCCATTCTCTGCAATTGTTTTGTTAAATAATGATGTTCCTTGTACATCTTCACTAGTGAAAAATAAGTTCTTGTTTTCTTTACTACTTTTGTCTTTAGGGATGCATAGAGAACCTATGGATTGAACAAGTAATGGAGATGAGGTGCAAGAGAAGAGCTAGACAGGAAATTGTACAAAGTTTTCACACAGCTTGAAGAACTGCTTTTTTCCAAACACAATATATCCCCCTCTTGGTGCCACATAACACATGATGATAATGAGAAAGAAGTCAATATTGTGGAATTGTCTTGACAATTGTGTTACACCAATGTCGTCAAATGTATCATTTTGAATGAAAATACATTATGCTTGATTCCCTACATATTTTTTCAAATTTGTTTTTATTCACATTTCAGAGCCGGATCTGTCCAAACAACAAAAGTAGAAGAAATCAGTGCCACATCAAATCACACACACACCTGCAGTCAGCACCATCATAAACAAACACACAAGTGCATCAAACAATAGGCAGACACCCACACAAGTCAGAAACGCAGACAACAATGAGATAATACAAGCACTGAAAGCAATATCACGCAGATTAGATTCAATAGAATCAAAACAAACTGAATTACAAACAGATTAACAAAAATAGAAAGAGTGATTAGGAAAGATGATATTGATAACTTCTCGTTGAAGAAGAATGATTCTGAATATGTAAGCATTAATAGTCATATAAAAGAAATAAAAAAGGA
This sequence comes from Glandiceps talaboti, assembly GCF_964340395.1. Classification (NCBI taxonomy): domain Eukaryota; kingdom Metazoa; phylum Hemichordata; class Enteropneusta; family Spengelidae; genus Glandiceps; species Glandiceps talaboti. The sequence goes on along the minus strand of NC_135562.1, from coordinate 20,449,535 downwards.
GTGATTGGGTATTTATTTTGTATTTTTAATTTATAAAACAATTTTTGGTCATGGCTGCCTACTTGAAAAATCAATGAGAAACACCATTGACCAATAGTCAAGTTATGAAATAAGATAAAAGAAGTGAACTTTGTTTTAACAGTTACATTTTGAGTTAATCACCCAGTGCATCAAATAGAAAAAAAGTCTTGATCCAATATTAAAATATTGTAATAGATATGTCAGCAAAACATAAAATCAACTGTTTGCTAAATTTAGAACAGTTAATTCAATTTTTTATGACAAACAGTAAACGTTCTCTAGAATGAATAATTGTGTGTTTTATTTGTATATTTTAAGTTTGTGTATTTTATTTTATTCATTTATTTTTGCAGAGAGAGCTGTTGTCAGAACTTGGACCTGTGTATGCACAAAGCTGCAATAGAGAGCTGTCCAGGAAACAGACAGAGGTATTTATATGTTATTTCTCAACATTTTTCTTTGTTTAACCATAAAGGAAGTCACTACCAGTCAATATATAGATGAGTGGTAACAAATCCTTAGGTCACAATTTTGTTGGAATGATATGACGTGAAATATTGTGGAATGATATAATTATACCTCATCAAAAAAAACTTATGAAAAACAAGAAAAAATAATGGTGTTTTAGAACATGTGTTCCTCAGTCTAGTTGACACATTTGTTTAACATACAAACAATAAACTTTTACCATTGGAAATAATAAGAAAAACACTACCAATATCATCAAGGAATATTATGAAACTAAAGATAATACTCAAAGAGTGTATGGGTATTATTTCAAATTGGCGACAGGAAGAAATTAGAAAGGTAAGTTTAAGTTACATACAGTTTGATGAAACTATGTGAATGTTGTCTTTACAACATTATGTGTATCAGGTATAAAATATAAAAAATATTCTCGAAGGTCCTAAGAAAAATTATCCATAACGAATATATAACAAAATAATTAAACCAAAGTGAAATGAATTGTCTTCTGATTGAATTACATATAATCTCCACTACATGACTGAGGTACATAGTAAACTTCACTAATTGTCCTATTCAATATATTTATCATTTAACAGATATTTGGTGTTGATGGACGTAAGAAGTATGCAATGATGTCAAGTAAAGATCTATGTGATCATCTTTGTCATTCAAAATTTAGTAGGTCTAATGAAAAGGCGGTAATTGAGTTGGTGTTGATGGTAAGTTTTGTGTGAATTACAACAATTAAAATAGTATTCACAGACTCTATTTTGCTCATGAAATTTAACCCTTGGAGCCATTGTTTACCACATACATTTGCACTATTAAACCTATGTTGAGTTATAATGAAAGGGATGACTGGCAGAAAATGTGTTTGTGTATGTATCATAATTGAAAGGTACCGTGAGGCAATATTAAAGTATATTCCGTATCTTTCAATGGTATCTTATAATGTGTATGGTTATAAAGTTTATGCCTCTGTATGTCATTATTTATTTTAATGCTCACCTTGGTAGGGCACACTCCAACACTCTAACTGCTAATAATCATGGTGATACTCAAAAACAAGATTGTAAATGTTTGCTATCTTAAAGTTATACATTCAAAGTGCAGGTTACATCTTACAAGATGGTGGTGACCTTTGGCCTTTAGCATTACTTGCATATTGCAGACACTTTGTAGTAATTATGTGTGTATAATTACTTTTAGGTTATGTATATAAGTAACCAGAACCAGATAAACAAACACATGCATGTTGTACCTCCAACTTACAAATATGCACCATGTATCATACAGAGACAACTAGGTCAGGCAGTTAGCCTGGCACAAAATTGTACATGAATTGATCACTGTGGGTTAAATAAGGAGCGTAGGGATTGGTTCCACAAGGAATAACATTTATTAGCTTATAATGAATGGAGAAAATAATTGTTTCTATTCCTTGCTGGTTAGTTACAAAAACAAACTACAGACTACAAACAAATCAAAGCTTTCTAAATTATGACTGATTTTAATAATCTTGTCATTTACTTTTTACCCACAGCGCAATCTCAAAATAGAACATAACCCACCAAGGAAGGGATTTATGGACCTGTACAGGTCATGGCGTGAAGCCTTGGAATTGGAAAATATAAATAACATCCAGGGCTATTATGCCGATGCATTAAACCTGGATACCATGATTGACTATGGTCATTCCGACAGTGTAAGTCTGGAAGAATATGATTATGAGTAGTTTTAAGTCAGAATGACCATAGTCAGTTGTGGTGTCCTTGAATAATAGCATCTGCATTTAAAGTCCTGGATGTTGTTGTATTTCCATTCTGTCTTAGAGTGTGTGAGTGTGTGTGTGTGTGCATGCATGCATGCAATGTTAATGATTTTGTTCACTGTTGATTTATGAACTTCCCATATATCAGATTTATGGTTCTGTTAGTTGTTATTTATCAATATTTTAATATGTCTTCATTTCTAGATGAGATCATTGTATTTTTGGAATAAAGTCATCACACTTTCTAGTGTTTAAAAGTTTGAGACTTGACAAGGTTGTAACCTTGACCAGGGTAATGAAAAAAAAATAATATGTTCCAAATCTCTGATGAAGTACATTATTACTACACAAAGAGAATCTCTTGGGAGTTGACGTTTTTATGATTTCATATGCATTTATGTTTTCCAATAAATTTTAGAAAGACAATCAATATTGAATGAAATGTAATGTTTTGCTGCAGCTGCTGATTACTGTAGACATACGAAGTTTTACACCGTTGGAAAACAAATTGTTTGATGAATGTGGCACTTTGGCCAACTTGAAAATACTAATGTGAGTTTTTCCTACTTCTAAAGTGTACAATAGGGCTCTGACTTGCCACTTTTCTAATGACTGTAAGATGAGACACCAACACTCAAACCATTCGTTCTCAATACTAGTAACAGGGACAATGCTTTTATAATGATTATGAAGTGGACTTTTTATTAAAAATTATTTTATAATGATTATGACAGTTTTTTTATTAAAAATTATTGAAAATCAAAATTTCACAAACATGTGAAAAGGTGAAAACATCTATTCAACAATCAAATTTTTCTAGATCTTCACGGGGTACGTTTTCTTCAAACACTCTCATGGCTTCTCGGAATTTCCTCTTTCTTATGCACACATGATAAATACAATATAATTCAGCTCCTCCTCCAGAAGTGTCGTGACCACCACCTGGAAAATGATATGCAAAGTAATGACACGTATGAAAATTTCAACAGTTTCAAATTGTATTTTTCATGTTTTTGGAATGAGTATCATGAAAAGCTGATCTGTACACTGATGAATTAAAATTGCGAAACAAGCATTGCTGTATTTTAATCATAAAACTAAGCCATTTACTTTGATTTCTGTATTCATTTTGCTACAGGTATTTGATCAAGAAGTTATAACTAACCCCCTTTTTTGAATGGTATGTGTTCCACACTCTGTGATTGACCCAACCTAGACCATACATACCTCTCCAGTATAGCTACATCTAATTTCAGATACCAAAAGGTTCCTTTCTAACAGGATTTTGAATGCTCGACATAGATTAGCAGGCACTTTCCCTATTTGTTGGCCAGCTATCATCTCCACTGTACGTCCACCAGGTCGAGTTCGGAGTTCCAAGTACTCATCAGGTACGTCTTGCTCTGGTGGCATAACTACCTTCATTGCATTTTCATCAAACTGGTTGTTGAGATCTGGTAACAACAACATGTCCACCAACACATGGGTCTTGTCCGAAATACATGGTACCCCTTTATACTCCAATTAATTCTTATGGGAAATTCTTCATCCATCTGTGAAACGAACAACCAACAGAGCTAACAGTGCCTACAGATACTGTCTTTACAAGTAATGAGTACATGTGGAATGGAAAATTCCGGCCTACTTATTAAGTTTTATGTTTAATCACTTACATTTTAATATTTTGAAGGCAGGTTGGGATTCAGATTTACCTTTCGGAGAGTTAAGTGTATTTTTGTTGAGATTTTAAACAATTGCTCCCTATCCCAAATCGCTACGGTGACAAAGGTAATTACGCTTTCGAGAGTGTGGTATGGAGAAGTGCCATACCACACGTATTTACTTTATCAACAATTCATCGTCGTCAGAAGGACGAAGTTTTGGTTCAAGCCGTAAACGAAATTTCACGAGGGACCATGTCTGAAAAAACATAAGCTTACTGTTTGTTGAATAGGTTGAGCAGACCCTTGCCACCCAGGAAGAATCCAACCTTACTGTTCGCACTTAATTATGACATAGATACAAAGAATGCTGAGTTACTCCTGAATATGCCTGGTAAGTTTAAACTTCCTCATGTAATATAACTTTTAAATGTATTGTAAGACAGGTGACACTGCCAATAAGAAAATCTTGATACTAGTATTAATATGATAGGATTGATAGAAATAAATTATGTAGTGTCATGACCCATGGTAATGTAAAATCATTTCATTTGTAGTGCATCAGACAATTTCTACTTTTTCGTCAGTTACTGGCAAATTGAAAATTGAAAACGACTAAGTGGTCTTTATATATAGTCGATGTTTATTTTTTGCGGTTAGCCACAACCGTGTGTGCTAATCGATACAAAAAAAGCAGTTATACTACCGCATACATTCACTATATCATAGTACAATCGAAGTGAAAAAAAGACCGTAGCAACTCGTCACCAAATACTGCTAAAACTAACCTTCGCCATGACGGTGCACAAAGCCCAAGGCCTATCAATGGAGAAGTTGACTACCATTACATGACGCAGGCAAGACAACTAGGCGTTGCAATTGGAAGGGCAAGTGAAAAAAAGGCCTCCGCGTCCTGAATTTTAAAAGATCAACCGTTCGCGCTCAATCGCAAAAAAAAACGGGCCACTTTTATTCGTTACCATATCATGATTTCAAAAATGATAAAAGTTGCTGTAAGATAAGAAGGACCGAATCTAAAATCTATCAACTACAAGAAACACATACTTGTGGTGATTCTCATGTGACGATAACAGTATGTCTAGTATCTGACGAGGAATATCAAGAAATACGCTTTGGGTGAGAACTCATGTGACTTTGAAGCAGACAGTAATGACCACGTACCCGGGTCCAGTGAACTGGCATTACCTAACTATGTAAATATAAACCATATAAGAGAAGACCTCCACTACAAATACAGTAAAACAGACAACCAGAATAATTTAAATCAAGCACTTACAGATATAAGAAATAGCCCACATTGTAAAAATGTTATCTTCAGACTGTGGTCTCACCACAAGGATGTACTTGAGTCGATCACAAAAAAAAGGAAACCTAAAAGCAAAGATGTAACAACTGTATTCTCAAATCGCGACATTCTTAAACAGTGAAGAATTTTTGTCTGAAGTGCGTCTTCTGTTTAACAAAACCCATCCTAGTGCACAGGAGTTTAACGCCTTATTCAAAATATCAGTCATCATCAGGGAACTAATTCTTAAAGACCTGACAACAAAAATTGAAAAAGGTGACCAACCAAATGAGTCCTCGCCAAGCTTTATCAACTATGACGCGGGAAGAGGAAAGATTTGCTACATTTGAGGATGGTGTATTGCAATAACCGAACATCTGAAAAGGCAAGAAGTAATGAGAAATCTATATTCCGCGAAACAAAAAAGAAGGGTCGTTGTGGCAGATACAGCAGTGAAATACGTTGAACAACTTGAAGCCGACGAACACATTCTAGCACGTGACTCCATTGAAAAAGAATCTTTACATGAAACAAATCGCAAACAGTATATGACTAGAGGACTCACAAAAATAAGGGACGCTACCAAATAATAAAAAAAATGCAATCAGTAAATGATCTGAACATAACTTGAAGGAGATAAAGGGTATAGAAAACATACTGAGAACAGATATCAAGTTCACCGAGAGAAGTGACATTCTAGGGTTTCATCCTGTAGTCGTACCATGACGTCAGAATATGCAGAGCGGAGAGGTGCATCCTATAGTCATTGCACAGTGACGTCAGAATAAACAGTGGAGATGTGCATCCTATAGTTACACAGTCACGTCAGAACACTGTCGACGTGAACATAAACGCTTCCGGTTGGCTTTGGTCTGAAATAGTCTCGTTTTGAAAATAGTGAAGAATGTATATATTTTTATGAATATTTTTAAAGAACAATTTCTCTTTTTATGAGTTATTCTATATTTCTATTCAGACGAAGATCTTTTTTTTTTTAAAAGTTGTTGATTGCCTTGAATTTCAAATGTGACATAAACAAGTTTATACATATTGCATATCTTTTTGAATAATTGGTTGGTTTGGATTTGCTTGTATTTTTGTGTTAATTTTGAGTTGACATGATGAAAGAAATGTGTGTGTGCGCTTGCGTGTGTTTGTGTGTTTAAGTATATCTGTCCAGTCTCAAGCTATTCCCTCTACCTATTACTGTCAAGATGCTATCAAACTATATTGTAAAAATATTTAAACACTATGTAGTTGCTTTTTTAATGTAAGTGCTGTCTGAAAGTGTCTGAATAGTCTAAAAATTGACTTTTCAGAGTAAAAGACATTCAGGGCTTCTTGGGGGGATACCCCCTGGACTCATCTCAGTCTCAAGTTCTTCCCCTACCTCTTACTGTCAAGATGCTATCAAACTATATTTCAAAAATATTTCAACCATTTATCTAGCTCTGTATCTCAGGATATAAATACACTCTCACATATTTATCAAGTGTAATAATGTATAATTGATACCCAAATTAAATGTGTGTGGTCAAAATATGGAAAATAGTCCAAGCCTCGCCTATAGCTATAGCTTACAAAGAAAATTTCGCGACAATGTATCAATAATGGTGACCTATACATTGACCTGTACAGTAAAGGGCTAGCCACTCAACAAGATCAACATAATACAAATTAATCAATTTGGAGAATTTCACCAACGATATTGAAAATTTAATCTTAATAACTCATCAAATATAATATAATATATTTCAAACAATTTCAAGAAAAAAATAATTTTGACCAACGACATTCAGCAAAATGTATAGCAATCAAAAATTGCAATTTACCAACATAGAAAACAATTATGAAAAACCAAATCAAACAATAAAGTGTTGTCCATTCAATATTATAATCAACTATTACATGTAGTAACATAATGATGTAAGATGTCATATTTATTGGAGGCAAAAATTAATTAAAGCATACGTTGAAATACAAAACTTTATGGGGTTGCAATGGCAGGGCGACAGACCAACGACTGGCTAGTCAGCATGCATATGATGTACGTCGCAGGATAGGACTCGTCGAGTTCGTTCTGAACTATGACATAAGGCCGAGGGCAACAGAGTCGGTTATGTAAATGGCTGACAGATCTAGACAGTGAACATCAACCACTAAATACTATGTACTTTTTATACGATAATATCTAGTAATATTCACATATTTGGCTTTATTACACACAAAAAAAACAGTAACTAAACACATGGGTGGCGAAAATGTCTGAATTCGAAGGGATTGTGTTCGTGTATAAAGTTCGTTTACAACGTAACCGTACAACAACAACAACAAACAAACTACGGTTATTTGAGTCGCCGTCGCGAGAATTAAAGTGAACAACATAGCAGTCGGACTTCCAAACATTAAAATTTATATTACACATCCTTTCTACATTAGTATTCATGCATCAAAGTAATGTGACTGATAAATACGATATGTACAGGCCATAGTCTACTTACCAATAAAGTGAATGTAACGCCATGTTTCACGACAAACTTCATGGCCATCAAACAAGTACGCAAAAGACTGGCGATCCCGTCTCCGTCCCTGTTTCGTTTTACCGGCCACTTCCATAATTTCAAGTTTCGCAAGGATTACGAGATCTCGCTCTGTAGCTGTGAACTCTGCCATGTTGAGCCTGTAGTCAAATATTTTGTCGACCCCGATATGTTGATAGCAATTCCGATCGACACACTTGCAGCCCTCTTGTAGTTGTACAGTTTTCTGAACGTCGGCTCGGTCCAACGAATCCTTTGTCACGTCTGGCATGGCCATCGCTTTCAAAATCTTGAGAATATCTTAGGGCAAGCTCCTCAGTTTGTAATGGTTCTTGCTCTGTCAAGTCATCATCATCATCATCATCATCGTCGTCGTCGTCGTCGTCGTTGTCATCACTGTTGTTGGGGTCGGAATGGCGTAAGGAAGGTGACCTATTTGACACTTCGTCATCTGCCGAAATTATCTGAGGCTCAGAGTCGTTGTCTTCTCCGCTGCTACCGAGAAGTTCCTTCTGTGAGTCCTCAAGTAATTCTTGTAATTCAGTGTCTAAATCAGGATCAACGTGATAGTTCATCGCCATGGCATAAACAAATATTGACAGGGAAACTTTCTCCAGACGATCTACACAACGTATATGAACAACGCAATCTTCTACTGTCAAACCCTAAGCGCAATTTTGTATTCATATGCAAATTTCAGATAACACTTACGTAGAGTCGACGCTCCGTTATCTTGTAAAATACACCGAATAAAAAATGTTTATCCCTCATAGATACATATAATGAAACACTGTATAAGTGTATTGCAGAAAGAAAGTTGCTACAAGTATTTAATTAAACAAAAATTCATTTTTTTTGACATCGTAGAAATTGGCGGTATTTTCACTACGTTTTCAACTTTGCAACATATTGTTACTTTAAACGCCGATTTCTCGATTTTATGTGCTTTTATCGCTGCATGCCCAGTTACACGATGCAACTCATGAAGCAATTCGTCGCATGCGACGAGGCTTGCAACTGCGACGGGAGCGCGTACACGATGCAACTAGTTGCATGGTGAGTCGCAAGAGCTAACTGTTGCACATGCGTAAATATATAAAAGTTACAGGTCATCGAGGTCAAGTCTTCTAGCGGCAGGAATTTGGCAAAAATGCTATGAAATTGCTAATATTTACGAATAAAATGACTGAAAACTTGTTGAGGTATCGATAGTAAAACTCTATTCAATTCGAAGTTGATCTTTCCGATGTCGCTACTTGCATTCAAGTTGGAAATAAAATGATATTCAGCGGAAATCAAGCATTCATAGACATTGTATACTATTTATAAGTGGTAATCGTGGTGATAAATCGAAATGATATAAAAATACTTGCTGAAATAGAATATTTATATTAAAAACATGGCGGCCATAACATTGAACGTCATTTGACACGTAGGTATATGTCAAAGGTTTTTGCTTGCGACGCGACGAAGTGGTTACACGGTGCAACTCACGAAGCAACTCGAGAAGCAACTTGCGACGCACCTTGCAACGTAACGTCGCAAGACCCTGCGACTAGGCGAGTACACGATGCAATTCTATTTTTTAGCCTTGACATACATGACCCCAAAATGAAAGGATTTTCAAAAATTAACAAGACCAAATAAGTATGCCATTTTCTCATGCCATGTTGACAAAAGTTGACAGATGTTGATATTTTTGCATGCTCTTTTTGTCTATTTTATGCACAGAAATAACTCATTGGTATGGTAACAATTTTGTATACATAAAAACAAGCTTTTTCATACACTTACCAAACACCTTCAGTCCACATAAAGTGCACAGAAACAGAGTGGAAAAAAAGACAATCTTTCTCCTATGAAATAGTAATTTTTACTGAATACAACATGAGTGCCATGGAAACTCTTACCACATTATTATCTTTACCTGTTACTTGATATTTCACCCTCAGCAAGGACTTAAAATGTCCAAGTATCATGTTTGAGTCTCACAAGTCTAACTTACTTACAACTTGTCTTACATATACACAGTATTAAGGTAAAAATGTCCTTGGGTAATATGGAAATTATTTTTAGATAGAATAACATTGACATATTTTCACCAAAAAAAGCATGATTTCCCACGATTTGGTGTGTCACGTCACATCTTACCTCAATGAGGGACAAACAGATCACAGTTGTAGAGGTGAAATACACTTTAATTCTATCAAGCACATTTTGAGTTTCGCCAAAATTCTAATTTAATGGGTATACAACTTATGACATCTATGCTACTGATAAACTTGAACTTTTTTAATTAAGTGCATGGTACAGATTTGGCTAATGCATGTTTTCTTGTTATCTTTTGCAGATAGATGATAGTGAGTAAATTGTTGGATCCTGTACTGGTTTACAAGCATACAGACACAACAAAGGCACACACCTTGCACAACAGACATAAATACAATAACAAAGTTCTCAGAACCCGAGAACACTCTTCAGTTGAGGAGGTTAAAGTAGGATTTGGGCACCGTCCCAAATTAACTGCTGGTCTGAACATAGACCACTAGAGAACACAAAGAGAACAAAAGCAAAGACAACAACCAAAATCTAATAAAACACATGTGATAGGACAGTACATACATAAAATAAAAGACAGGTGATAGGACAGTACATACATAAAATAAAAGACAGGTGATAGGACAGTACATACATTATTAGAAACTTGTCCTAGAACTCACTACAATATAAGTTGTACCAAGGATACAAACACTTGAAAGAACTAGAAATAGAAAGTTCAATTGTCTTAGTTTATATTTCAAATTACTGACTAGGTATTAGCAATAAAACAATCATGGGAATGTGTGTCCAACAATACAGGCAGTCTGTAGGAAGTTTTTATTCTGTGCACTACATGATCAATGTAAAATTAACAAAGATATTGTCCTTCTGCTGCACTTGTATTCTTCACCTTTACTTGTATTATAATTATTACACCAGGATGTTGCTCCTGCTTGGAGGTGATATAGAAACAAACCCAGGTCCTCCAACACCAAAACAGACTTGCCCTGGTAAATTTGCAATTGTTGGTAGTATACATCAAGGTTCACCCCAATTTTTGATTACTGAATCTGGTGCAAGTACATGTATGACAAATAGTCTTGTGGCATTAGCGTACGCTCACATACTAGATATTTCACATTGGAACAGTTCAGTCATTGATGCAATATCCTACACATTGGTAAATTACTGTATGATAAGATTTACCAATACAGATGTAATAAAGATTCATCTACGTATTTAGAGGTAGCAGACTTGCAAACCTCGTTTACAATTGAAAATAAGCATTTTCATAGTAATCCATGTTCTTCCATAGTTGGATTTCTTGCAAACAATTCTCCTACCAATGATATTGAATTTCATAAAATGGAGAGTGTATTTGAGAGTGCTCTAGAAATTTCATCCCAGTGTATTCTTATAGTGAAAGACTATGGTATGGCATTATTTACTCAAGATGACCAGTTCCACTTGTTTGATCCTCATAGCAGAAATGATCAAGGTTATTCAATGCCTGATGGACATGCAGTTCTTATCATTTTCAAGACAATACATGATCTCTGTACCCATTTAAGACAACTAACATCAACATTGACTGCGGATTCTCTTGCAAGTGTGGCTTTTGAAATTACTCCTACACTAGTCTATACAACAAATAGTCCAAGTGATTCCTTTAACCTTACAGCACATTATGGGATATGTTCATCTGCCATCATAACATGTACAACTGAAGAAAAGTATATATATAAGACGAAACAAACACTTAAAGTTGATAATAATAAAAAATTCTCAAAAACAGAAAGATCATGTGCGCGTAAAATTAATGTCGCGAACCCTGATTTAAAGGAAGTACAAATGTTTTCAACAGAGCAAGACACATTAACACAATATACTAGTGAAACAGCTTCATGTAGCGTCAAAAGCATGCCACAGGTGTGTAAAACAGACCAATTACAAAGAACTGTTTCACAACCTTTGTCATGTGTACTTAAAATTAATGTCACAAAACCTCATTTAAAAAAGGTACAGATATATTCATCAAAACAAGAAACATTAACCCACAAAAACACTTGTGAGATAGCTACATATAGAGTCCATAGCATGACACAGGTGTGTAAATCAGACAAATTACAAAGAACTGTTTCACAAACAAGTTATCAGCACAGTGATAATGATTGTAAAATCATTAGTGATTCTGCACCAGTTACACATTATTATCATCCAATTGACAAATCATGGCAATTTGCAAAAGCAATACTGTTTTCTTTGTCCCCACCAAAACACACTTTATTTTTTGGGGGGCTAGGACTTCCATTGGGAAAGCCACGCACAAGAAACATAATTGGCGATGGCAATTGTTTTTTTTAGAGCTATTTCATATGTCATGTTGGGTTCTGAGAATTATCACAGTACAGTGCGAACAACAGTTGTGAATCATTTGAGAAATAACAAACATATATTTGAAAAGATTTTAAGAGTTCAAGGACAAACTATGGAAGATTACATCCAAATGAATCAGATTGCTACTATAGGTACATATGCAAGTGAAATTGAAATCATAGCTACTTCACATTTGTTGAATACAGACATATTTACATATATGGCAAATGGACGCTGGCTTAAGTATACTGCTAAAGTTGTTGATAAGGCCATTGCTGTTGACAACAAATCAATTTATCTCAAACACTAATGGCAATCATTATGAAGTTGTCACACATATTCAGCAACACAGTGATACCTGTATAGACAAGTATTTCAGATCACAAAAATGTTTCAAGATGAGCACACTTGTTCACAAGAAATGCATGCCTGTAGAAGAGAAATCAGTGTTCTTCACAAAAGTACTCCCAGGAAATTGTCAAAAAGAGAAAAACAGCTACTCAAAAAACAGCAGAACAGAATAAGTAAAAAGGTTCAGAGACAGCACAGAACACAGAACCAGATACATGTAGACAAACAGCAGGACAAGTTAAGAAAGGTAACCTCAAGAATAAACAGACCAGAATCAGTCAAAGAAAAAGATCAACTAAAAAATAGAAGTACAATGCAATGTAATGTAACAAGGAAGAGAACATAAAGAAAGATAAACTAAAAAATAGAATGCAAATTGCAAGAAAGAAGAGAATAGAACTAACCATAGAGAAAGATAAACTAAAAAAATAGAAATAGAATGCAAACTGCAAGAAAGAACAGAATAGAACTAACCATAGAGAAAGAGAGGCTAACAAATAGAAATAGAATGCAAATTGCAAGAAAAAACAGAATAGAACTAACCATAGAGAAAGAGAGACTAAAAGATAGAAATAGAAAGCAAACTGCAAGAAAGAACAGAATAGAACTAACCATAGAGAAAGAGAGACTAAAAAATAGAAATAGAATGCAAATTGCAAGAAAGAACAGAATAGAACTAACCATAGAGAAAGAGAGACTAAAAGATAGAAATAGAAAGCAAACTGCAAAAAAGAACAGAATAGAACTAACTGTAGAGAGAGATAAACTAAAAAATAGAAATAGAATGCAAACTGCAAGAAAGAACAGAATAGAACTGTAGAGAGATAAACTAAAAAATAGAAATACAATGCAAACTGCAAGAAAGAACAGAATAGAACTAACTGTAGAGAAAGATAGACAAAAAAATAGAAATAGAATGCAAACTGCTAGAAAGAAGAGAACACCATACAGGACAGCTCAAGACAAGAAACTTGACAGAGACCGAAAGGTTGAAAGTAGAATCATATCTAATCAACGCAAACAGATAGTGACACAAGACTTTAGTTGCAATCCTTCAACATCACACCCTGCTTTTCAAATCATTTTAAATAATTATTTACAAAGCATAAAATCAGGTCCTACATATGTATGCAACAGTTGTAACAGGTTCATGTATAGAACTCTCTCTCTACAGTTCTACAGAAATATCAAGACACCTTCTCAGAGTGGAACTGTTTAAGTGCTGGAGTTCCTCAAGGAACACTCACAGGACCAGCTACTTTTCTATGCATGATCAACGACGCTGCGAGTATAACAATAGATAGAAACATGTTAGCTCTTAAATATGTTGATGATTTGACTATGATTGAGAATACATCTGTTAATGATTGTAATAATATGCAAATTGAACTGCAGCGATTTGAAAAGTGGTCACAAGATAATAATATGTCACTCAACCCTTCAAAATGCCATTCTATGGATGTATCATTTGTCAAGAAACCTCCGCCATCAACGTCTTTGCAACTTGCTGGACAAGAACTTGTATCGACAGATGTGCTCAATATACTTGGAGTCAAAATTGCTAAAACCATGAAATGGGATATACATATCAGTGACATTACAAGGCGTGCGAGTGGCCGTTTGTTTTTGCTGAGTTCACTTAAGAGATTTGGCCTTAGTAGAAGTGATCTGATCACAATTTATATCGGGTACATTCGACCTTTATTGGAATATGCTGTACCTGTATGGCATCCTGGGTTAACCGTTAAGCAACATGATTCATTAGAACGTATTCAGAAAAGGGCTTGTAGAATAATATTGGGTATGGCCTATGTATCATATCATCAGGCACTTGAGACATGTAAAATTGTAGATATAAAACAGAGACGCGATAATATATGTTTAAACTTTGCGAAATCACTCAAAAAGTCTAGATTACACAGTGACTGGCTTACTAAGGAACGTAGCGATGAAATCGGCCTTGAATTACGTAATTCTCGGCAACTATCTCTACCTAGGATACGTACACAGAGATATGCTAAAAGTGCAATTTCTTACATGATTAAACTATGGAATGATGACAAACACACTTGTTAGAAGCATTTTAAATGGTTCAGTGGTTAGTGTCTTCGTGTGTGTCCGTTGCCGTGCCCTTTTGTTAGTTGTAATTGTGTAAAGTTATTTTGATTCTGTCTCAACATGAAATGTAAAGGTTTTAATGTTTGCTATATTTTAAATTTATCAGTTATGTGAAGTTGTCGCAATTCAGTCTCTGACTGCTACGAACAATTTTAATAAACCATTAATTATTATTATTATTATAACTGCAGTAGTCTGTTTTGATATGGGAAATTTCTCTAACATTGATAGAGAGTTAATGGAAAAGTGTATAACACATGATGTCACAATGGGAGGTCACTGGCTATGCAAGACATGTAACAATACTCTGAAAAGAAACCAGATGCCTTCACAGGCAATTGCTAACAAACTAGGTCCCATAAAGATACCCAAAGAGTTGTCATCCTTGTGCCCTTTAGAGAAACAGTTAATCAGTCATATTATACCCTTTATGAAGATTGTGTCTTTACCTAGAGGTAGTCAACATGGACTTCGTGGTCAAGTTGTACTTGTACCTTCCAACATTGAACAAACTGCAATTTCTTTGCCAAGGCCAACCTCAGAAGCCCAGATAATCGCACTAAGTTTAAAACGACGACTGTCTGACAAACATTCAGTCACAAAGCAATTCATTCGTCCACAGTATGTCAATAATGCATTACTTTATCTACAGGAGAACAATCCTCACTACAAAGATGTAATCACAAATCAGAACTGGACTGAAATCAGTAAAAGTGACAATCCACAATTTTGGACATCTGTTACTGAACCATCAAAAGACAAAAATCATGCTGATAATGGGGTTCACCAAAATGATACAAAAACACAAAACACAGACACATAGCAATGCAAAGAGGATGATGTAATTTCAGTTATAGATTCAGAGGATGAAGTTGATGAAGATAATCCTGAGCATGTGAGAAAAGAACTAAGTTTACGGAGAACAATAAACTCCTCAACATGTTTGTATCCTAAAGAGGGCCCAACAGTAAAAATGAATGAAATATTGCATGTTGCACCAGGCGAAGGCCAAAGACCAACAAATATTTTCTATGAACAACACTGGGAAGCCATGACTCTTTCCAGTCCTCTTTCCACTCGGACAAAACACATTTAATGAACAAAGAGAAAAAAAGCTTACTGTTAAAAAATATGTCAATGCCAGGATGCTTTCAAAGCACACACGTTTTGCTGAAAGCACAGAATACACTTTTCAATGTTTACACTGGACAGAAACTATTGATGTCTCAAATAGTATTAACATACAACTGAAAAAAACACGAAAGACAGATTTAAATGTGGCAAAATTGAGAAACCCTAGCAATGTTTTAGAAATGATGAAAAATGATGAATTATTTGCATCATTTAAAAAGATTCGAGGTAGTCCACAGTATTGGAAGGAAATGCAACAAGATATGAACGCCAAAATAAGACTATTCGGTCCTTATACTTTCTTTTTGTCTGGATCTGCTGCAGACTTTCATTGGCCTGAATTGATACAAGTCATTGCAACACAGTATGGAGAACAATACACTTTAGATGAAGTAGAAAAGATGACTTGGCAGACAAAAAGAAATTGGATTGCCCGGAATCCAGTGACAGCTGCACGGCATATTGATTACATTTTTCAGAAATTATGGAAATGTGTAATACTTAGTGGTATTCACCCTATTGGTCAGATTTTGAATTATGATATAAGGAAAGAGATGCAGGCAAGAGGAACAGCACATTTCCATGCAGTGTCTTGAATGCACCAATAATTGATAAAAATACAGATAATGACATAATAACATTTATTGATAAATATATAACTTGTGCTATCCCCAATGAAAATAATGATCCTGTTCTCCATGGTCTTGTTATATCCCGTCAAACACACCATCATACGAGAACCTGCAAAAAGAAAAAAGGTGTAGAATGTAGGTTCCACTTTAAAAAACCACCCTCATCCAAAACCATTATTGCAAGGAGAGAGACATCTCAAGACAAAATATTACCAGCAAAGAAAATTATTACCAAAGTTATGGAAACTTTGGAAAGAACAGGTCCTGATATCACTTTATCTGATCTACTATTACTTGCAAATGTCTCTGAAACAAGCTATGTTACTTCAATAGGCGTTTCACTGAAACGTACAACAATAATATTTAAGCGAACACCATCAGAGGCCAGTATAAATCCATATAATCCATACATTCTAAGAGCACTTCGAGCAAACATGGATATCCAGTACATCACTGATGTATGGGCATGCATTGCATATATTACTTCATACATGTGTAAACCAGAGAGGGAAATGTCTGATCTCATGAAAAATGCTGTAAAAGAGGCAAACACCACACTTGACAAACTCAAGGCAATTGGTAATACTTTCTTACGATCTAGAGAAGTATCTCAACATGAAGCAATTACTAGGTTAATAGGTTTACCTCTAAGACAAACAAATATAGCTGTTAAATATGTACCTACAGGATATGAAGAAGATAGGACTAGAATGTTAAAAAGTATGACAGAACTTGAACAAATGGATGATGACAGTGAATCTCTGTATATTTCAAGTATTTTAGATAAATATGCAGCTCGACCAAGAAGTTTGGAAAACATTTGTCTTGCAGAATTTACATCAATGTATACATTCCAAAAAAAATTGAGAGATGCAACTGATGATTTGTTTGATAACATAGATGAAAATATTGATACAGTAACATATGATTTTCCAGAACATGAACACACAACACAAAAAACGACAAATATAAAGTATAAGCTCTTGGATGGATATACAAACGACAAAAACCTGTGGTACTTCGTTACTATTATGTCTCAAAACAAAGAGACTCAGAAAAGTACTACCATCGATTACTTATTTTGTACCTGCCATGGCGAAACGAATCTGAACTTAAGCTAAATTACAGCTACGAAGCAAATTTTATAGAAAAACAAAGCAGTCTTCAGAAGATTATTAAAAAGTTTGAACCTTGCATTGATGAAGTGCAAGATGCATGGGAAAATGCTCCAGATGCTAATGAACTAAGTGAAGAAATGTGGGATGCTGTAGCACCACCACAGGTTGAACAAAGCCGAGATATAGAAATTCATGATGACAACAACTATCACCTAATAGATCCATCAAACTTAGAGCCAGAACAGATTTCTTGTGAACCTTTTAATTTCATAACCACAACAACCAACAAATGCTCAGTAACATTACAAGCAAAATTATTAACTGATATTGAATACTACAAGTCAATGAGAAGTCTAAATACAGAGCAAAGACGTATACATGACTTCATCTTTGTATGGTGTAGTGATTATAGAATAGCAAACATTCTTGGTAATCAACCACCTGATCCATTCTATGTCTTTCTAACTGGTGGCGGAGGAGTCGGAAAGAGTCATACTGTACATGCAATATTCCAAAGTGCCATTCACCACCTACGCATGCAAGGTGATAACCCTGACACCCCTACAATTATTTTAACAGCATCTACTGGTAAAGCTGCAGTAAATATAGGAGGATCAACTTTACATAGTGCATTTCATCTCCCTGTTAGGCAAAATGGAGAATCAAATGAATACAAAAAGCCAGCTGCACAAATGTTAAATTCATTGAGAGCAAAATATGCATGCCTCAAAAAACCAAATATCAATGGTTGGTGGCCAAACATTGTCAAATCTTAATCTAACTCTCCAAGACATCTTCGAGAATAATATTCCATTTGGAAATGTTTCTATTTTAGCTGTGGGAGACTTATTGCAGTTAAACCCAGTTGGAGATCGACCAGTATATCAAAGTTCAATGAAGCAAACTTTAAGTGTTTTAGCTGGATCACAGTGGTTGAATCTCTTTAAGGTGCATGAATTACAACACATTGTAAGACAGGAAAGTGACCCAGAATTTGCATCACTTCTCTCAAGAGTACGAGTGGGTAAACAAACAGAATCAGACATCATAAACCTAAAAAGTTTAGAAAAAAATAATTCTGTTCCAGCTGACAGTGTTTCTTTATTTCTTACCAATAAAGAAGCTGACTTGTACAATGAAATCCAGCTTAAAAAGTTGTGTACCCATGTTATTACTATAAATGCATTAGATACGAAAAAAGACTTAAATACACAAAGATCAACAATAAGCTACATTGGAAACAATCTACATGAAACTGCTGGACTAAGAGATGAAATAAAATTGGCAGTAGGTGCTCGATACATGCATACAAAAAATACAGACCTACAAGATGGCCTCGTCAATGGAGCTACTGGGAAAATAACCCATTTAGAAATTGATTCAAACAACCCATTGAAAGGAACAATTTATGTGAAATTTGACAGTGATAACACTGGAAAAGAGGCTAGAAAGAGCAGCAAATATTCTGATTCTGTCCCCATAAAAGCAGTGACAGACTCATTTTCATTCTCAAAAAAGGCTCCTTCTGTCAGAGTAGAAAGAACATAGTACCCAGGAACTCTTGCTTGCGGAATGACAGTGCACAAAGCACAAGGAAGTACATATACGTATATGATTGGTGACATGAGTTCAAAATTTTCCCCTAAACCAGGTCAAATGTACACTATGTTTAGCCGAGTAAAATCAAGATCTGGACTAAGATTAGTTGGTTTTAACAAGGAAAAATTTAAAGTTAACAAATCAGCACTTCAAGAAATGGAAAGACTGCAGAAGACAATGAACCTGAATTACCAATGGCCATTAGAAAGCACTCCAATAATTCACTTTCTCACCATAGGCCACATCAATATACGGTCTTTGAAATCACATTTTCAAGATATATTGACCCATCCTTTTACCAGCAAATTAGACATAATGTCTTTCCGAGACAAATATTTCTTGCTATAAAAACTATTTGCTACCATCAAGAAAGCTTTTTTCTGTTATCTCTGATCATGGTGTTGCAATATACAGTAGTAAGCCTGTTACTGAGCATTTCAACTTTTCTGGACTCATTGAAACAGTTGGTATTATCACTCAAAATATCCTTATTGTTTCTGTCTACATTCCCCCTGGCAAGCCATGGTTTGTACTAAAAGAAAACATTTCTCAGTTACTTGACGAATGTCTTACAATCAAGTATCAAAATCACTGTGAATCTATAATCATAACTGGTGACTTCAATATTGACCTGAACAATCCAAATCAAAATATCACTAAATTGTTCCAGCACTATCATATGCATCAAGTAATTGACAAACCAACTCATAATCTAGCAGGCATTCTGGACCTCTTTTTTTTTTTTTACAGATAACCACTACAATGTAACTAACTTCTCATACCCAGTTCCTTTTAGTGATCACCATTTCATCATTGGACAATTGTCTCACAAAGAAATGACTACATTAACAACAGATAATATAAACAGTGTACCTTCACACAATGACAACATAGAATAAATTTAAAACACTATAAACTAAGATATGAATTATGACATTCATGTAATAGCATAACAGTATTTGTGCAATGTCACATGGTTAAATGAAACAAATATTATACTAGAATTGCAGTACAATAACAAATGATAGTCATATTAAAGTACAAAAAATATATTGCCAATGGTTAATTTGTATCAACACAACACGTCTCGCATATTTTTTTTGTAATAAAGTGATACCATGTACCAAAGCCCTCCCTGCTTCCTCCCCAACTACTTTCACTAGGTGACTAAACTAGTTTGAACCCAAGTGTGGGCGTTACATGTCGACTGACAGTTGTAAATGACCATATAAAAACCGGTGTATCTGCTGAGTAATAAATTTATCTGATGTGCCTAGCGCGAATGTATTGTCTTTATATGAGGTGGAAGTGATGCCGCCCAGTAAAGAGATTAGACGGAGACAATCATAACAAAAACATGACGCCAGTCCATGTCCATTGACAATAACAATAACAAATGAGGCTATTGAGATGTAATTCATAGTAAAGATTGATTAGAAAGAAACAATTATAACAAAAACAGAACTCCTGACTTAGACTTGCCCAAGTCTCTAGCCTAATTATTCCCATTTTTAAAGAAGAAAAAAATCAAAATGGCATTCTTCTAACTCGCCCTTATCAGGTTTATACCAAATAACCGCCTTTTAAAAAATCTGAAAAATTCTCTCACATTTTGGCTCAGACTAGATCGATACATTGTAACTATGGAAATTTTGAAAAAGACAAAAAAAAAATCCTGGCCATAGAAATGGGAAAAGAAATAGTAAAACACATAAGCTTTCAGTTTAACAATAAAAAATTGACCAACGGACTGGTCCCAGTCTACCCCTGAATGTGCCTGAACTCATAACATTGAAGCAAAAGTTACATTGATTTATGATTAGTATACATTGAATGTTGACACAGGTGTGTGTCAAGTTTGATTTGTTGGCCGTCGTATCAAAATCATAACACAGAAGACGAGGGTATCGGAAATCAAAACACAGAGTCACGTGACTGTATAGAATCTTCCCAGGAAGGATGTGACTAGCTGCAACAATTGTAGCGCTATTTTTTGTGTTTTCGTATTTCGACATTTCACAAAATAAACTTATTTGTGAAAACACACCAAAAATAGCGCTACAATTATTGCAGCTAGATGTGACTAAACTACTTTGTAGCAGTTTCACGCAACGCGAATTGGGTAGTTGAAATAACGAATGCATATGGTCAGAAATTTCAAAGGTCCATCTAGTCAACATGGCATGTCCCTCCAAGCCAGAAAAACATGCACACATCATGAAAATCGACGATGTCGAAAAACGCAACCTAAAGTTCGGCCAATCTTTCTATGTCGTTCCTGTCATAACAAAAGACAACCCCAATACTGTCAAGACGCTGTATATAAACACCGAACGACTAGCGCAATCCTCCAAAGCTCTGCCAATTTTCAGCTGTGTCGTCCTAACGGACATCAGCGTGCCAGCCGACGAATCTCTCAGGACATCACCCAACTCCAAGGTAAGTCCAACTTCCAATAATACTTTTAAAAAATACATATGTTGTATAACATTTCCTTTAAAATTAGATACAAACCCAATGTCATTAAAGCGATGCCGATCCACTCAAAATACTACAAGTCAATAACAATTATTAATATCATTTAGGGACCGGACAGAATTTACGGCAGAGGGGGGGCCTGGGGAGAAATTGGGGGGGGGGGGCATGAAAAAAATGGGAGGCTTGAAGGGGGGGCCATGAAAATTCTCATGGTTTGAAAGGGGGGCCGCGAAATATTTTGTCATTGAAAAAAATGAATATGTTAGAAAAGTTAGCATTGCATGAGATAGCACTTGATATCGCCTTTAATATTGAATGTCTACACTTTCATTTATGTATTAAAATGGAAGTGTGTACGTTTGTATGTACATATTTAGTGAAGCATAAAAACACTACTCAAGATTAATTTGATACACCCTGAATTACTCTTATATACTCCAAGTTGTTCACACACACACTTACACACACACATATGTATACATACATACATACATACATACATACATACATACATACATTTTAGCACTGTGGAAACAGGTTCAGTGTGTAATTACCATCAAGGATACATATATATATATGGTAATATACTAGCATAGGACCTGTAATTTATGTGATTAAAAAGTGACCTTTTGGTGAAAAATGTCAATACAAAAACGTCTGGCCAGATTAATTTAGATAGGTGTTTTATTTCTTTCCTTGACTCTATTCTTGAGTTTCACTCTCAGACTCACTAGAGTCTGAAGATGTGAGGCAAGACTTGTCTTTCTTTCTATCTAAAACCAGTGAAATTAAACTATTTCCCTCCTCAGCATCATCAAATGCATCTATCTGTACTAAATATTGTAAAGCATTTAGATGTCTGTGTGGTGTTAAGTGTTTTTTCATCTGTGACTTTGCACTAACTTTGGTAGTTGCCTTCTGGCTGTATTTTCCTACAACCTTATCCACAAGTTGCTCACTAAAAACAGTTAACAACAGTCTTTTTGCTTGACTAATTGTTCTTTTCTCTTTCCATCTTCTTAATTTTCTTTTATTTTCCTTCTTTCTCCTTGTCTTCCTGTGTCGTTCGCTAACAACAACTTCATTCTGTGGGAATCTTCTTGCTATGTCACTTATATGAGAAACATCATTTTGTTTGGCTTTCACTAAACCAAGCCAATGTTTCATGAAGTCACAAATGCCTGACACTATAGGTTTAAATATGTATGGTTTTGGAACTGAAAGCATATTGATTACATCTAAGTATTCCACAACATTCTGAATTTTTTTGCACTTTCATGAAGTCACAAATGTCTTACATTTACATATGTATTGGTAATGCATTTGGTGTAGGAAAGTGAAAGCTATATTTGTCAGACCTCAGTGTGCATAAAATCCTTAGTTTGCTAGCACTTCATGACATCACAAATGTCTGACATTAGATAGTTATTGTGTTATGAGTATAAATAGATATTTGAATACACTATGTAGGTGATGTGATGTCCTTAGATACTCCCCACAAATGTCCCCACTACAGTTTTTCACAAATCACGCATGTGAATGTGTGTTTACTCTGTGTCTGTGTTTCTGTGTATGTATCAGCGAATGACAGTTAAAACCACCACATCAAATGCCTTGGTATTAAGTGATGACTACTTATGGTGTCTAGTTGGGAAATAAACAAGATTATACCACATGTGTATGATTACATGTATGGTCAAAATGTTTTATTTTGTTTTGTTTTCTAAAAAACTTCCTCTACAACTACTAAGTTGTTTGGGCTGAAATAGTAACATAATAGTAGTACCAAAAGAAATATTACAGTTGTGCTACAGTAACAGACTGTCGACAGTCGCTCGCGCCTTTTTTTCCTACGTTTTATCTAAACTCCGGTCCGGCGCAACACTAGTATAATCGCAAACTGATTTCGAGGGCCGAATTGCGAAGGCCCAAGCGAGTCGCTCGGGCCTTCGGCCCTCGATCACTGTGACTCGGGCCTTCGGCCCTCGATATCAGTTTGTGATTAGACTAGTGTTGCGCCGGATCGGAGTTTAGATAAAACGTAGGGGGAAAAAAGGCGCGAGCGACTGTCGACAGTCTACTACAGTAACAAAAAAATGTGTACTCTGTTTAGTTATTGTAGGGGACAGGATATTGTGCACTTTTTGTCTTTTTTTTGGGGGGGGGCATGAAATTTTTATACTTTTGAAAGGGGGAGCTGTGAAATTTTGGTCACAGTGGATGGGGGGGCCAGGAAAAAAAACCAAGTCAGAGATAATTTCTCCCCAGCCCCCCCCCCCCCCCCTGCCGTAAATTCTGTCCGGTCCTTTATTATCATTCGACCAAATCACTAGCCGTAATATCCACTCAAATGCATCATCTTAAACACGGTAAAGACAAAAAAAAACACTATTGACATGTCTTCTTTCTTCCTAATTCCTATATATATATATATATATACATACACACACACAGACACACCGAATTTTCATTTGTCAATCGTAATATAAACTTTAATGCCATTTACCGAATCACCCGTCACTATTCGTAATGTAGGTGCGATTTCCGCCCCCAATTTCTTTAACCGCCCGGGAAGTTTACACATTTCATTTCTCAGTGATGTGAAACTTTGTAGCTTTGGAATAATTATAGAAAAAAAGGACAAAAGTATTTATCATTTTTTTTATGTAACTTTTACGTACAACACGTATGCCCCATACCATAGGTAAAAGTTCGTGTGTTTGATCGCTCAGTACACATCAGGCATCTGCACACCGTTGTCTTTATCTGAAGTTATTAACTCAGGCATTTTCTAAAAGATACAGTTACACATAAAAGACGGCTGTTTTACACAACATGTGGATTTTCCTAATAGAGGCCACAAATTGTCATGTGTTCATTTTGTCAGCAGAATCTTGAAAGATCGAATGGTGTACACAGCTGACTCATTTAGGCATGATATATCATAAAATATTTGACCGACAAAGAATTAACAAAATATTGCGAACAACAATGGGAGTTTTCCTCTCTCAATATATTTATAAACTTCCCTACATTTCCTCTAAATTTACCAATATGTGAATTGTCTTTCAACTTCATTTCGTGTACGTAGCCCAACGCAACATTTGAATCGCGTTACCTTCACGCGACGTTAAAAGTCGCGGGACGAACATACACAATGTCACAAATACATGTATCAAGTTACTTGTTCATATTAGAAATTATCGTACAAATTACTCGCCAAAGTTAAGTTTACGCTGTGAATCTGTGCAATCCTTGTCGCTAATAATGTAATCATTCAGACAAATTTGCGACGTAAACTTCAAATTTTATCTATATCTAATGTTTGAATTCTACCAAATATATATTAATATCTTCCCAATAATAAATGTCATACTATTTGAGTTTATAAGCCCAATAAATCGTCTAACGTTCCTTGATTTCGTTTCGTTTCCGCTCCAAAAAGAACGATTATCACGTACTTTACAAATGATTATAGGCCTCATTCAATACAGTTCAGTTCATCACATGCCGTCAAACTAGGCAATTAATATTCATAAGGCAATCGGCGAATTACAACCGCCAATGTAAAGTATTTCGGAAATGTAACCAATCACAGGAAGCGATGCATGATTTCCCCATGCAACATGTACCATGCCGGCACAACATGTACTCATGCAAACGCTCTGTACACATATCTCAGTCAACCCAGAAGTTTGACATCCCGTAATAGTTTGGGTTATCATTCAATCATGTGAATGGACACCAAACAAGTTTTAAACGTAATAATACTAGTAAACTGTCATACTTTATTCAATAGATCACTTAGGTACAAAATGGCCTATGTTTGCCCAATTAAAAAAAAAAACGAAAAAAGAAATGACCTGGAAATTATAGACGTCTTATTTAAAAGGTCAACGAACTGTATTTGACATAAAAAAATCACCCACAGTGATAGATCCATTTCGACATTACAACTTTCTTTGGGTCACAGGGTTCGAAATACTGGTGGTCCATATGGACCACCAATTTTTTTTTTTATTTTTTTTTTTGAGACCAATAAATTTAGTTATTCATTTTGGACAACTACTTTATTCTGATAAATATTAACAGGTGAACCACTTATTTGCTGCAATGGACCACCAAAAGTAAAATTTTGAATTTCTAACCCTGGGTCACAATTTCAATAATAATCT
Organism: Glandiceps talaboti; assembly: GCF_964340395.1. Taxonomy (NCBI): domain Eukaryota; kingdom Metazoa; phylum Hemichordata; class Enteropneusta; family Spengelidae; genus Glandiceps; species Glandiceps talaboti. The sequence goes on along the minus strand of NC_135562.1, from coordinate 20,423,750 downwards.
CAGACATTAATGGCAGGCTACGTATTTGAACAATAACATGAGCTTATTACGAACATGCCACAACATTGACCATAAATACCTGTATCTTGTACCCATGTCACAAACTCTTGCTAATTTCCAGTTGAAAATGGCTACATTATGGCAAAAATAGATGAAATTCAAACCTTCGTAACTTTCTTGATATGCCCCAGACACTCATTCCTCTTAAAAGTCACTGTTAATGCACCGGATAAAGACAAAATTCACTACAAACATGACACCCACAGAATGTATAGTATTTGTTTAATTTCCTGCACAGTGAAACAAAAGCATTATACAACTTTTGCATTTACCAACAGCTCTATCCAAATGCTGCCAAATTTGCTGCAAATAAAGGTGTTATCAGCAATTACCAACTGCCACCAGTATTGACCATACCTGACATGAAAACAAGTCCGGATAAAAGAAGAGTGTCTGCGCAAGGAACTGTTCTCCAGGTAACACCATTACACTACTGCAATGCCATACTTTCTAAACCAATCCAATATTCCATTGTAACTTTCCATTACATAAAATTCACCATTTGCAATACTCTCTCAATATTGATAAATCATAATATCAAGTACATTGTTTTATTACATCAAATCACACATGCCAACTAATGTATACTAACATTAAAAACATTCTTTATTTTTCCTTCGCATATTTTATCATAGTTATTAGTGAGAAATTTCGCATTTTTGAAGACCAAATATCTTGGCAAAATTTATGATTACAAATTCAATATTTTATTCATTATCTGGATTAATTCTAAAAATGTGAAGAAAAAAACCCACAACAATAGCAAATACACAGATATTACATTTATGATGTTTTTTTTTCCACCATAGGTTGGACATATACAAGAAGCACCAACATATAAAAAAAGGAAATTAACCTTACATGATGAGTACGACAGAACAATCGATATCAAAGTATGGGGTGACCAAACCGACACCATCACACTGCAACCAAACAATGCTATATTGGTCACAGGGCTAGAAGTTAATGTTTGGCAGAACTACACGTCGTTGAATACAACCAGCTCAACCAAATTTCAGGTATGCGCACAACTTCATATTACCCTATACCTATCTGTACCCAATATTCGTTATCAATCACATGACTAGCTAACTCTGTGAATGACAGTATGAATGAGCAAAATAAATGTAGAAAATAGTAAAGTTACAAGTTCATAAACTACAAACACACTGCCATAACTTTCGCTTTGAAATATATATCCTGAATAGACAGATATCCTGATTACACAAATGTACATGTAGACAAGTTTAGCTTTATATTATAACTGAATACATATCAATCACACTTGCGTCATTAACTACATCCTTAATTAAATTGTCGAACATTTATGATTTATTGTTTTGTACAGGTACAACCACAAACTAGTGATGTAAACACTGAGGAGGAAACAAAGACAATAACTGTAATAGCATTTAGAGACAGGTTAGAAAAATCAATGTATTATTCACAGAGCACTTCCAACCACACACATAACACAAACATCCGATACCTTTATCCAATACGGTTTCAACCTTGACAAGATAAACCTCCATCCAATACACCCTTCAATGACAACTTGCAACATAAAGTCACCCAAAGATATTTATAATTAACTTGAAACCTCTGTCATCCTATTGCAGTGAAGTCATCACTGAAGATTGGTCTGTGTATATGTGTGACAACCTGGAACAAGTTGTCACTAGCAAGTTACCACAAACACTCACTGCTACAATATCTGGCAACAAAATAATCATATCCAAGTAAGTACTATTATTCCCTTCACATAATAGAGTATCAGCCTCTTCATTAGACAACCCAACTTTACATTAACTAATAGATAAACCACACGTTTTGTAAGATAAACAACAATTTTGTCTCACACACTCAACAACAAATCGAAAATGTACATAATATGGCTACAGTTCCCTATATACAAATTTATCACACGACTTGACAGCTTGGTTCTATGTACTTTCATTACAATGCATTTAACATCTACTGATACACAGCCTACCACTCTGGCAGACCTCTCCCACATTTGAATATATAGTCCCACAGCTTTCAAAACAACCAAACTAACATAACCACAATAAAAAGAATCACCTAACTAAATCAACACACACTCAACTATGCTTTACACCATGTTATTTCCTACTCACCTTTTCATCTTCTTCTTTTTCAGATCACCACCACAAAAGAAGAAGAAATCAGACAAATGAACACAGTTTCTCCTCTTATTGTTAGCACAACTGGAACTGAAAGTTCAGTAGTGCTATAGGGATCGAGTGGTGTCTGTCTGTTTCTGTGTGTGTGTGTGTGTGCACGACTTAAACTCAAAAACCGGCAGCCCAATTGTCTTGTTATTTGGTGGGGACATTACTTGTGGTGTCTAGTTGGGAAATTGTTCAAATGGAAATGATCACATTTGCCATGTGGATTTTGGGTCTAAACATGTGTTTTTTGGTATAAAAAAAATAAACTCCAAAGCTACTAGACTGGGTAAATGTGCCTGACATGTGGTGGGAACATACTTAGGCATGATCTTATCAGGATTTGTTCATGACATGTTCATTTCTTCAGAAATATTCAAATTAAGGCTAAAAATGTGTCTTTTTGGTCAAAAAAGTATAATTCAAAACTGCTCAGCAGATAGGGCTGAAATTCAGTGGGAATGCATCTAGGGATGTATATTAACAATGACATATTAATCATACAATGATACCATGACATATGCAAATTAGGTGTAAAAATGTTCATTTTTGGTCAAAAAATGTTATCTTAAAAAGTACTTGTTCTATGAATCTGAAACTTGGTTAGATGTCTCTGAAAGTGTTATTCTAGAGTTTTACTAAAAGTTTGACGAAATTGGCCCTGGCAACCATGACCACGCCCTTAGCAACAACCTAATGACAGTATATACATGTAGGCTGAAATTTATTTGGAATATGCCTTTTTTCATCTTCAACTGAAATGTAATACCCTTGTAGATCATTAAATCTTTAATTGGCTACTTAACAAGTTAAGCTTAATGAAATTGTATAGCTGGGTCTAACATAATATTTCCTGTGTTTAGTCATAGACCCTACACTATGGTTTAATTAAGTGAAGATCATGAGGGAAAACCTGTCAGTGTTTTCCAAACCCTTCCACCCCTGTGTTATGGATTAACCTTATTCTTATTAATTGTAAAGCTGGACCACAATATTGACCAATCATGCTGTCTAGCTTATAAAGAACACTTTATGATGTTTTGACAAGTATAGTAGCTTCAAGCTATCAAATGCATATACTAACTTTTAGAAGTCTACTAATAATTGGTAACATAGTTTGGCAAGTGTGTACTAGGATAGAAGTAATATGTATTTTTTCATTGACAATTTTTTTACATCTCTTAGTAGGTTTTCCACATTCATAAACTTTACATTTTTTATTTGCTAACCTTTATTCAGTTGTGCAACAGTGACTATTGGAACTATTTTTTAGATGTTGTTATTATTACCACGAAAGAAGAAAAAACCAAACAACTGAACACCGTTCTTCCTTTTATCGTTTACTTATTGTTATTGTTACCTTTAAAAATTACTGTTAAACATACTAACACGAATTCATATAAAAGTGTTAAAAAATAAATGCAAATATATCTACCAACATGACCACGCCTATAGCAAAAGCCACATGAACATGTATATTGCAAAGATAGTAACATAGTTAAGATAGACAACTAGATAGTCATTCAGCAAATGAACACCTGTTGTTAGCATCTTCAAAACTATTTATTGTTTACTTATTGTTATTGTTACCTTTAAAAATTTACTGTTAAACATACTAACACAAATTCATATAGAAGTGAACAAAAGTGTTAAAAAATATATGCAAATATATCTACCAACATGACCACGCCTATAGCAAAAGCCACATGAACATGTATATTGCAAAGATAGTAACATAGTTAAGATAGGCAACTAGATAGTCATTCAGCAAATGAACACCTGTTGTTAGCATCTTCAAAACTATTTATTGTTTACTTATTGTTATTGTTACCTTTAAAAATTTACTGTTAAACATACTAACACAAATTCATATAGAAGTGAACAAAAGTGTTAAAAAATATATGCAAATATATCTACCAACATGACCACGCCTATAGCAAAAGCCACATGAACATGTATATTGCAAAGATAGTAACATAGTTAAGATAGGCAACTAGATAGTCATTCAGCAAATGAACACCTGTTGTTAGCATCTTCAAAACTATTTATTGTTTACTTATTGTTATTGTTACCTTTAAAAATTTACTGTTAAACATACTAACACAAATTCATATAGAAGTGAACAAAAGTGTTAAAAAATATATGCAAATATATCTACCAACATGACTGCGCCTATAGCAAAAGTTACATGAACATGAATATTGCAAAGATAGTAACATAGTTAAGATAGGCAACTAGATAGTCATTCAGCAAATGAACATGTGTTATTAGCATCTTCAAAACTACTGTTGTATGCCATTCACAGTATTTTACAGAAAAATAAACAAGACATTTGTGAATCACACTAGTCTTTCCCTTGTGGTATAACTTTGTATGCAAGTATGTATCTTTCTGTCTTGGTTTGTAAATAACTTTATTCATTTATGTATACATATGTATCTGCCTCTGTATGTAAACAACATAATCTTAGACACACATCACCAGTTTGTCTGCTACTCAATTCAAACATAACCTATACATCCACATCTTCTGTATATTATGATGTAAACATGTGCTAGGCCATTGAATTAGCCATGTATTACTATGTATTATCAGTGTTCAACTTCTTCCACCTTCATATCTCTATAAAAGTATGCCCTCTATGTTCACAAGACACACCATCAGTCTGTGTAATTTTGACTTTTTATTGTACACCATCCCTAAAATTGACACTGCACAATGAATAAAATGTTCTTGTGACTCCACCATTGTCCTTAACTTAAAACACTGTTCCTCGGTCATTACAGCTATTAAATCATATTAAGTCTCAAACATCCACTGCGGGGGCTGTGTCATCTTCGATGGCTTGTTTTATATACATCGTACAGCATATTATTATTGTTGTTGTTAATTTAATTTCAGAGAGAATAAATATTTGCCGGTTGGCTTTACACTTTATTTCTCAGCAAGGCAACGTGAACGTAAACAATTGCAATAGAACTATAAGTATATATTCAGTTCACACAGAGCGAAACGTGATTTATGTAATCGATACTTGAGATTTCACTTGAAAACAAACATCGTACACCATGGCAACATTAACCAAAGTTTACTTGCCGACTACGGTTGTTCGTGTCGAAGAACGCGTACTAAAACGTAAATGTGTGTGTGAACTTGAAGGAAGCCATATATTGTAGACTCAGGTTCACTCTGAATGGCGTTTTCAAATTCACTGAATTGAATTCTTATTTTATGTTACGTTTCCAAATTGTCTGTTCATCTTAGACTTAATGAAACTTTAACAAATCATAATTTTTCATTGTCTTTCCAGTGAGGTATATAGAAGAGTATTCGACATCTTGTTCAAAGGCAGCTTTTCGGTATTAATGGCACCAATTTAGTTGATCCCCGATACCTATACAGGGCGAACAATGGTTAGTAATTTTTGAGTGGATATGGAAATATGGTAATCGTTAAATGTAATTTTGATGTGTAAATTGTGTATAAAAGTCACAAATCTTGAAACTTGATTGATGAAATACAAAACATCAAATTCTACCTGTCTATGCTAATGTCGTTCAATCATGAAACCACAAAACAATAATTATATTATATCATGCTACTATGCGCCATTCTGATTGGATAATAACTGTGGTAAAATCCCATTTTACCACGGCTGGCAGTGGTAAAATGGGCCCCTAAACTAGCATATGAATAGTACTCACAAAAATGAAGATAGTGTTCGTTCTTATACCAATGAGTTAACACTTCCTCAGAGTAAAGGTATGTCAGGTATCCTGTCCAATAGTTTGGGTTACAGTAGTCCAAATCAATCCACTGATGACCTTGCGATCGAAAGCAACGATCGATCAGTGGCTTCAACGTCACTGGCCGGCCATGGCTGATAAGGTACAAGTTCTCCCATGCAACGAGCCGTCAGCGTCCTGCTCTCGTTGAATCTAGCAACACCAATTTAACTTTTAACCATCAGTCAAGTGCGTCAGGATTATTTCAAAACTGTATATTTTCAGGTTCAATTTGTTAACCATTAAATTAAAGTAGACTGTGTAACGCCGCGTCTCTGATTTACCGTTTCCAGCTTTCTCCGATTCAACTGATTCAACGCCGAGACATCTATTTTTAGCAGTGTACAAGATTGTATTGTTCTTATGTAAATATCCAAACAAAATTGTTACTTTCTTTGACCTCTTGCCCGGTTTTCTTCGTTGCTAGTTTTCAACGCGTTTTCGTTATGCATTATATGATGTAAATAAAGTAAGTTATCAATGCAATGCAATGCAGTGTATGGTTTGTGTTCACAGTGAGTGTATGTGTGTGTGTGGGGGGGGGGGGCGACATGAACGTATCCACTCATCAAAATATGCTCGTTCCCGACGATCTATTACCGACGATCTTTTTCTGTACGTGCGAATTCGCCTTTTCAGGCATATAAATAATCACAGAATCAAATTTAGAAAAGATAGACACATATTTTGATATAATATAATATATATTATAATATAATATATATATATATACTCGATTTTGGTACAATTCGCTCCATATAGCACTCGCCATTCGGCTCGTGCTATATGTCGCGAATTGTACCAAAATCTCGTGTATACCCTCCTTCGGCGGGGGTTATTGCTTAAATATAACTACAAATGTATCAACTATTATTACTCTTAATGTCTTTATTGTTGCCATTATGTCGTCTTCCTGGTGATTAATTCTGTTTATTTTTATTATGAACTTGACTTATTTACAAACATTTATAAGTAAAAAAGTAATTTTATTTTCCTAACCATCTTGTCAAGATTTTCAAATTAAGAGAGAATTCATGTTATTGCCGTGTTTCAAAACAATATACTTTTGTTCTTAATACTAGCCTCAACTATTTAATCCGAGACTTGTTAATATTTTCTAGTCCCTCGCTAATTTATCACAAATATGTATTTATTTATATATTTATTTGTATGTATGTATGTATGTATGTATGTATGTATGTATGTTTGTTTGTTGTGTATTTATTTATTTATTTGTCTGTTTATAAACTTATTTATTTATTACATTTTATTTATTCATCTTGGGTGATTAATTATTGTTTAAGGACGTGAACTTGAATTTAGTATAGACAGAGCTATAATGTAAAACACGCCATCGTCATTTGCAGTTGACGTTGCCGTTCTTTTTATATGTACATTGCTGTTATTTTTTCTTTCTAGATGCAGCATTGTACGTCTGCAAGTCCAAGAAAATTTTCCAATCGAGGTAAGAAGTGAAATATATTTGTACTTGGTAATAAAATACATCCAAGGAAATTATTCGTTCATTAGTTTAATCATTTGATTAATTACCCTTGCAGTGATCATCCACATTTTAAGGGTCAAAGAGTTTCCATATATACTTTCAAATTAATGTTAGTTGGCACTTAATATATCTGTTAAAATGTAATATAATTTTCTGTGTTTATAATCTTGCACAGCTATCGAGAGACCACAACCAAGCGAATCAAATTCAACAGTCCGATCAGATCCTCAAAATGATAATGAGTTGATAAACTGTTGCTTACAATGAGTAACAGTGAAGTGAAGAACTTTCTCTGTGTGCCACACTCATTTATAGCATTCATAGACTGTTTCAGTTGGTTTAATTACAAGCCTGGCATGTGGCCTTTCTAATGTGGGCAATTAGCACATGAAACAGTATACTTTTACACTTTATATGGATGCTATACATAAACGATTGTGGTACTGACAGAAAACGCTTTGTTATTATGGGTTGTATTTGTTTAGTGTACTATAACGTTTACGTGCCACAAAGAGTGTACTGACACAAGTAGCAAATTTCATTGTATCTATTAGTTGTGGGTATATATTAGGGACTCGGCAATGTATTCAGTTATGACGACTTTGTATATAATTTTAACTGCAAATCTGAGAATTCGTATTTTTCTTTCAAATTTTAGGAAAATATGTGAAAAAAGGAAAGCATAAGAAGTAAATGATCTGAACATAACTTGAAGGAGATAAAGGGTATAGTGAACATACTGAGGAACAGAGATCAAGTTCACCGAGAGAAGTGACGTTCCCGGGTTTCACCCTGTAGTAGTACCATGACGTCGGAATATGCAGAGCGGAGAGGTGCATCCTATCGTCATTGCACAGTGACGTCAGAATAAACAGTGGAGATCTGCATCATATAGTCACACAGTGACGTCAGAACACTGTCGCCATGTGAACATAGACTCTTCCGGTTGGACTTTGGACTGAAATAGTCTCGTTTTGAAAATAGTGGAGAATGTATATATTTTTTATGAATATCTGTAAAGAACAATTTCTCTTTTTATGAGTTATTTTATATTTCTATTCAGACGAAGATTTTTTTTAAAAAGTTGTTGATTGCCTTGAATTTCAAATGTAACATAAAAAAGTTTATACATATTGCATATCTTTTTGAATATTTGGTTGGTTTGGACTTGCTTGTATTTTTTAGTTCATTTTGGGTTGATATGATGAAAGAAATGTGTGTGCGCGCGCTTGCGTGTGTTTGTGTTTATGTCTATCTGTCCAGTCTCAAGCTCTTCCCCTACCTCTTACTGTCAAGATGCTATCAAACTATATTTCAAAAATATTTCAACCATATGTAGTTGCTTTTTGCATGTTGGTGTTGACACTGTTGTCTTATAAAGTTTGGAAATTATTGTCTGAATAGGCTCAAAATTGACTTTCAGGAGTAAAAATTAATAATCCTCCTTGGACCCTATGAGAGGTGTACATATACCCATCTCAAGCTTTCCCCTAGTCTATCTGCTAGACCTCGGATGTTCTTCCGATACAATATTAATACGACACACAACCGAACATAGCTATCGAGGATGTTAGGGCAAGCCCTGACTGTGAACTTCGTTCGCTTATAGTAGGGCAAGCCCTCACTGCGAACTTCGTTCGCTTATAGTATCAAAAGAAAGCCCGAACGTCTAGCAGCAAGACTAGCTTTCCCCCTACCTTTTCACTGTACCTATAGTAGAATTGATCGTAAGCTAATCAGAAATTACTTTGAATTAATTATAACTCACTGATTCACATATCAAACTCGCCTCGAGATCAGTCAGAAGGCTGGGCTACATTAGAATAAATGAGAAACAATTACAATAAATTAGAATAAATTACAGTACATTAAAATAAATTAGTACATTAAAATCAATTAGGATACACTCACACAATTCGATCTCATATCGACGTAACTATACATTTTAATATTTATTTTTATTTGTATTTTTTGATTCTCGATTGATATCCGGTCGTCTGACAAACTTGTACTTTGCTCGTCTCTCCTAGCAGATACCACGATCGAAATGTTGATTTTGGTTTCTCAATATGAATATAAAACATTTGGGCTGCATGAATTAGTCAGAAAATATACTATCTTTTAGAAAGTCCTCGCTTAACTGTATTAAACTATGGTCAAACAAATAAACATTTCTAGAATGTGAGCTACGTCGTGTCACTGCGCCCTCATCGGTCTTGAGCGTTATGATATGTGGCCATAAAACAGCTTAATTCCATCATTGTATCTTGAATTTCCAGGATCCAAGGAAAACAATAACAGATCTGGCAGCATTTCTGGACAAGACGTTATCCGAGGAAACAGTTGACAAAATCCTAGGTTTTTGCAGTTTCAAAAACATGAAGAAAAATGATATCAGAAAAGCCAAATTTATGAGAAAGGGTTCGTAAATATACATGTATGTTAAGAAACTTTAGAAGGACTTTCACACATTTATATCACTTGGATACTTGAAAAGAGTTTACTCTGCCCCGTGATTCATTTTCTCGTACGATTTTATTCTTGTGAACTTGTGCAAGGGATATTGTTCTAAACATTTTCTTTGCCAAACATCATATCCCTCTCACGCTAATGCCCCTACAATACCTAGCTGCTTGGACCCTCCGTGCGTCAACCGCCGCGGACGATAGTCGATCACTTCCCTACCATTAAAATTGTGAGGTTCCGATTACGCTCAATTTTAGAATAGGTAGGGTGGGTAGATTTTTCATTTTATTGTTTTATACATATTTTTTCATATGTGAGTGTCTAGATCGATCAGATTGTTATGTTTTCCGTTGTTTTTCAAATGGTCTCTGTGTTATTGGTTTCTTCTCATCAGATGTACAGCAATTACAGATTAGAAGAACAGTTTTATATTGTGTTTTTAAGTTGATGTCAGTTTCCGCACCCACTATTTCTTGCGAGACTTCACAATTTTTTTTCGCGATTTTATTATTTTTCTCGAATACGTAAAAAAATTTTAGGGTGGGCGTGACAAACTAGGTGGGGGTCGGGTAACCGGAACCGGAACCAAACATTTTTTTTCACAGCAGTGACTGTAACTGATGCCGCAACTACTACTTTATCGAATAAACATTGAGAAAATGTTTGTGCAAAAACACCGAATTTCACCAGAATGTTGGAAAGAAAACTAAAAGCATACACTTTATTTTTGTAAAATGTAAAGATTTTTTTTTTTTCTTAGGTGTCGTCGGCGACTGGCAGAACCATTTTATACTAACTTACAGTTAACTTACTCAGCTGATTGTTCTAGTGTGCTCCTGACTAAATTAGTGCTTCTAAAGGTGATAACCCACTAAGTAATTCATTGACAATAGTTAACGTCTTCGACGAAAGTCGACTTATGGAAATTAACATGACAAAGAGTAAGTACAAGTAATGGTACGATATAGTTGCGTAACTGTGCTGCTCGATTACGTTCTGAGGAGAATCACCAGAGCTTGTTGAATTCCAAGTACATGTATAACTCTAACTATGTTTTACTACTTTTACCCTCGAGTTTCACCTCTGACAAATAAAGGTTGCCACAAAAAACGTCTTCTCAAAAACATAAGCAGCACCATTACCGTTCTTCACTTTCACTTGAAAGCAACCAGGCTAGAAAACCTACGAACGCATGTCGAATGCAGTGTCTGAAAAATACCACAATTTTTGATTGGTGGAATCTAAAGATTTGCATATAGAATTACAGATGGTTTCAATGACGTTAAATATTGTCAAAAGACTAGAGTCTGTATTGTTGTTTTGGTCGTGTTCATTCAGGTTAACGTCCGTATTTGCCTATGACGGTATAAGTGCTTAATATGTGAAAACCCTCTTTCAGTACAACATGACGTCATGGTCTAACTGCCTTATGAGAAGGAAAGCTGAGACCGTATTGGACGTTGGTGGAGGTATGACCTTAGTCTGGCTCCTGACGACCGTGTTCTTAAAACGTCGTCGTTTTCGTCGTCGACCGTGCGTGTATCTCATAACGTCGTCTAAAATCGGAACACGGTCGTCAGGAATTAGACTTGTACATATATCACCACAGGCACGCGAATCAATCTGTATGATTTTCTAAAAAGTTTACTATACATTTTTTTTAAATCATACAGATTGATTCGAGTGCCTGTGAGTATGACTTCTACCGAGTATTCTCGAGTTTATTCACTGTTATTTAATTATGTTTTTAATCTAAGAAAAACAAGCGCATCAATTTTGGCAAGATTTTCCACTATGCAATTATGGTCGATTCTGATTTGTGGATAATTACAGTAAGCGCCGTCGTTCGTTGCACTTGATGTTTGTTAAAACTAGTTGGCTTTCCTCCAGTGCTTCCCTAAAGAACAAGCGAATGGCACAGATGTGTGAGGGTGAGGGTTAAAGTAATAGGCGTTGAATAACACTGCGAGTTAACAATCCGGTGCATAGAAATGATCATGAATAAATGGGTAGATAATTGCTAGGAACACAGATATATATAACGCACTTTAAGGGGCCCTGCCAGAGACTAGCCTGGAAACTGGGACTCATCCTCACTACGTGAGGGTGGGGTGGGGGTGGGATTGTAGCCAAAAAACAGCCCGTCTGTGTGCCTGTTCGTCCGTCTCTCTCTCTCTCTCTCTCTCTCTCTCTCTCTCTCTCTCTCTCTCTCTCTCTCTCTCTCTCTCTCTCTCTCTCTCTCTCAAACATTTCTGTCAAAGGTGACGACATACACACTTTCTACGTTGTCCAAGTTTCACAAACTTTGAAGGAATAGCAAGTCATAGGGAAAGTTGAAGAATGGGTCATTCAATATTGACGTCAGTGAAAAAAATTCCTCCTCTTTACTGTGAAAGTATTGAATACCATTGTCAATATTTGCACAAGACATAATCCAAGTCAAGGTATGAAAAGACTTTAAATATCATTACCTGTAAATGTTTTCGGAGCCAATGTTGGATATGATGTCTGCATGGTGGCACTTTACATATAACTTCATTTAGACAAGATAGCTAGAAACGGTATGCATTCAATTTTGTTATCTTAAAGTGTAGCATCCATAGTTTCTTATTGGTTTCTGCGTGGTTGTATCGAAGAGACCATTGAATGTAACTTGAAATGGGTTGTAACTACACTTTATTGCAAGCTCAATTGGACTTTTAGCTCTCTCTCTCTCTCTCTCTCTCTCTCTCTCTCTCTCTCTCTCTCTCTCTCTCTCTCTCTCTCTCTCTCTCTCTCTCAAACATTTCTGTCAAAGGTGACGACATACACACTTTCTACGTTGTCCAAGTTTCACAAACTTTGAAGGAATAGCAAGTCATAGGGAAAGTTGAAGAATGGGTCATTCAATATTGACGTCAGTGAAAAAAATTCCTCCTCTTTACTGTGAAAGTATTGAATACCATTGTCAATATTTGCACAAGACATAATCCAAGTCAAGGTATGAAAAGACTTTAAATATCATTACCTGTAAATGTTTTCGGAGCCAATGTTGGATATGATGTCTGCATGGTGGCACTTTACATATAACTTCATTTAGACAAGATAGCTAGAAACGGTATGCATTCAATTTTGTTATCTTAAAGTGTAGCATCCATAGTTTCTTATTGGTTTCTGCGTGGTTGTATCGAAGAGACCATTGAATGTAACTTGAAATGGGTTGTAACTACACTTTATTGCAAGCTCAATTGGACTTTTAGCTGGAATAAATACAAATTAGTACCATAATAATTATATTCTCTATATACGTGTGTGTGTGTGTGTGTGTGTGTGTGTTGGGGGGGGGGTGTTCAGTATTATCAATTTATATCATAACATGTCACTAATATTATTTGTTCAATGAGGTAACTTGAATTGCACCAATGGAGCAATGCACAGGTCTAGGTGAGATGACAAAGGCTGGCTGTATGGAACTGACGTCAGAGTTGATACCTCACTTTATATCCTCTATTGACACAGTCCTGTGTGATTGTAAGGGTGAGTTACCGGTGACTTGTGATGTAGTTTTACGCCATCAACGTTAGTTCTGTGTTAGGGTGAGGTATGCCTAAGAATCAGCCAGGGTTTTGCGCCGTCACAGACATTACTTCCAGCCTTGTGAATTGTTCTTGATTTTCGCTGCAGATAAAATTTGCTATTGTAAAACTCAAGATTTCTATCGACGAATGAGATCACCCACTGACCAAGAAATCGAAGTACTTTCGTCACAATAAAATGTCTAGCGGATACCTAGTCTTGCTGCTAGACGTTCGGGCTTTCTTTCGATACTATAAGCGAACGAAGTTCGCAGTGATGGCTTGCCCGAACACATCCTTGATAGCGATGTTCGGGCGTGTGTCGTATTCTATCGGGAAGAACATCCGAGGTTTAGCAGATAGACTAGCGGATACCTGGCTTCAACTTTTATCTGATGTCCTTAATTTTACGAGTTGTAGTAGTGCTGAAAAAACCGACGCATTTCAAAAGGGAAATGTTAAATGTTAATCGGGTTGAGATAGATGGGATGAAGACTTTAGGGACCGGTCAGTTTCTTCAGCCTGGGGGAGGGGGGTGGTGGATTCTTAAATTGGGCCGACAAAAAGTCACTGACCCCCCCCCCCTATCTGTAAAATCAAAAACAGGCTGACCCCCCCCCCCTATCACTTAATTCTAAAACATGATGACCCCCCCCCCATATATATAATATTCACTTGACAGGTATTTTTTTATCGTGACTCAGTGTGGACTGCTTGACTGTCTTGCATCTACTTTATAAGATCCTGGGTTAGCACTATCATAATTGTAATTATTGGCTACACAGGGTAAATATATTCCAAAAGGAGTTTAATATCATCTTGACAGTGAAAGATATTTGAAAGCTTGAGCAGGGAATATGTATATCTCTTATGGGGGTCCTAGGGGGTCTCCCCCTAGAAGCCCTGGAGGTTTTTTACTCTGAAAAATCAATTTTGAGACTATTCAGGCCCTTTCAGACAATAATTTCCAAGCTTTACAAGACAGCACCAACATGTAAAAAGAAAAAAATATATTTGAAATATTAAGTTTGATAGCATCTTGACAGTAAGAAGTAGGGGGAAGAGCTTGAGACTGGGATGTGTACACCTCATGTAGTGGGGGGGGGGGTTCCTAGGGGGTCTCCCCCTAGAAGTCCTGGAGGTTTTTTACTCTGAAAAGTCAATTTTGAGACTATTCAGACCCTTTCAGACAATAATGTCCAAGCTTTACTAGAAAGACAGCACCAACATGCAAAAAGCAACTACACAGGGTTGAAATATTTTTGAAATATACTTTGATAGCATCTTGACAGAGGGGAAGAGCTTGAAACTGGGATATGTCCACCTCATGTGGGGGATCCAAAGGGGTCTCCCTCTAGAAGCCCTGGAGGATTTTTCCAATTTTTAGGCTATTCAGACCCTTTCAAGCAATAACTTAATCCATGCTTTACAAGACAGCACCATCAAGTATCAGAAACTATTTTTTATAACACAGGATTGAAATATGTTCTTAAACAGTTAAATGGCATCATTATTTACATGTAGTAAAGGTCAGCACATCTACTGGTAGTATCATTGGTAGGGGAGATTTGGAGTTTAAGGCAATTTTAGACTACCTTGGCAAACATTTCACATCTTTAAAAGACTATCATCTCAAATTAGAATAGGGTGAAAATATTTAAGAAAAGTTTAATACCATTATGACAGTAAATAGGTTGTTGGTGCATCTGAGTGTTGGTTGAATGTTTGAGTGACCTCTGGGGATGAGGGAGTCCTTGGACGTTTTCCCCTGGCAGATCTGCAGTTTTTTGCTTCTATTAAGGTAATGTTTAGGTTATTCATAGCCTTTGAGGTAATATTTCCAAGCTTGGAATAGCTAACGTAGATGTAAGTTTTAAATGAGTTTCCCATGTCACATAAAAATGGCCCCGTAACATTGGTATAGTGGCATTAATATTGCATGTATAGTAAATAAAGTCACCGGTATGTTAGAGAACTTTAGGTGGTCATACCTAGTGTATAATAGAAACTGGAATCTGATGAGATGTGGTGATTTGTAGTGTCAATGACATGTAGTATCCAAATAGAAAGTGGGTTAATCCCTTCTGACAAGTTCATAGTGACGAGTAGGGAACATTTTAGATTAACTTCTTTTATAAACTATGTATGAAGATTACCATTACGAAACCTTCAAGTTCACTTTTGCCCCAAAGTGCAATATAAGTGAAGCACTGATTGTGAAACAGCCAAGCATTTACATGACATGTTCTGTAACTAGTGTGGTAGCTTGGTAATACATGTATATGTATATTTATAGTTATGCTTGAACGAATAAGTAAGAATTCATGTAAGAAACAGGGAGAAAAACAAATATTTACATGTACCACATTTCAGACAACTTGCTATATGCCATTGTAGAAAAAGGATTTTTTTCTTCTATCACAATCCAAAACACAATGACCCCCCCCCCCTCCACAATTTTGAAAACAGCATGACCCCCCCCCCCTACTGCCAATTTCAAAAACAGGGTGACCCCCCTCCCAATCGACCGGTCCCTTATGGCAAGCACGATTAACATTTGCCATTTGTTTTATGTTACGGGGTCATATGGAAAGGGTCGTACTCCAAACACCCTGTGCCTGGTGCAATTGAAACGTTCGAAATTCAATTCGTAACAGCGCCCTCGTTGTTTAAATCATAGATTGCACCTCCTTTCAAATTCTTTCGTTTTCCACAATAGTGTTGTTATATTTTTACGTTGCAGGGCAAGAAGATTTTCTTTCTTACAAACACGAACACCAAATCAAGGAAACAAACCTTGAAGGAATTGATTAAATTTGGATTTCAAGCAAATGAGGTATGGTGGTAAAATCACATTTAAAAAATCGTTGCAGTGATCATGAGTGATTGTATTATGTCGGGTTATGCCCATTTATTCCTCTGAGAATTATAATATTGATGATTTAAAAACAACAACAACAACAACAACAACAACAACAACCAAACAAATAAATAACAATTATATTGTTACAGTATGAATATGATTATAAAGAGCATCTGAATCAACAATTCTTTCAAAATTGGTACATTGGTGTTTCTTCATTTAAAGTTGTCATATGAATGAGGATTGGGTATTTATTTTGGATTGTAATATATAAAACAATTTTATCATGGCTTCCTACTTGAAAGATCAATGTGAAAAAACATAGACCAAGTCTGTTTGTAGCTCGATTCAGTGCAAAAAGCTCAAAAGTGTATAAAAAGTTTGTTATTGCATGTACAATAACAAAGCTTTTACATATATATCAATCTTCTGTAATTTATTGAATTACAACCGAGGACTTGGCATATGTGTTTCATATTTGATTTTTCAATGAGAAAGCCATGAAAAGATTAAATATCCAAAATAAATACCCAATCCTCACCCATATGGCCACTTTGCTTTAAGTACTTTTCTTTTTAATTTTGTTCTATACCGTTTTGCAATTTTTGCTGATTAGTTTTTCCCGTTGAAAAATACAATAAGCGTCCATGTGACGTAAAATGTCAATTACCCCCCCCCCCCCCCATTAGTTGTTGGTGGTACAGTGTACATTTGATTTACGTCCATGTGTAAACAGTTCTGAAAGAGGTATCGTCCAAATTGTACTTTTGTGGGATGTTTATATATAAATTTGGTCATTCAGCAAATATGCTTCTTCAAGTAAGTGCGAATACTTTAAAGAAAATATGAATATAAGAGAATATAAGAACACAACTAACGCATGTGCATTGCATCGTCTCATTTTGTAATTTTTTGTTTTCTGGTGACAGGAGATTGTGTGCACGTCCTTCGCAGCTGCCGCCTACCTTAAACACAGTATACCTGGTTGGCAGTGTCGGGTTGGCTGAAGTTAGCGTTAGTTGGCGGGAATCCAATACATCGGATTTGGAGTATTAAAGAAATATTTTAATATCAGCAACACTGTCATGGCAACCTAAAAGTGTGCCAACTTAGAACACCAATGTTAAACCGATAATGATCCAGTTACTCGTGGTATCTTTAGCATGATTCATTCCTTTATGCCACCTTTCTACTCCAATTTTATGAATTCATGCATTGATAACGACATACTGTTTGAAATGAACATAGACCGAAACATTCGTCGTTGTGGGCGCACTTTCAAATCGTCAGTATGGGATGACATCTTGCGAGTTTGGTTGAAATGAAAGATTTGTTCAGTGTGAGTGATGTATACAAAATCACCAGATACTCAGTCTGTTAATTTTGGCACTAGACATCGTTCATTCATATACTATTTCACACAACCTACATCATGTTGCATCTATCTATCTATCTATCTATCTATCTATCTATCTATCTAATATATATATCTCTCTCTCCCTACCTGTCTGTCTGTCTGTCTGTCTGTCTGTCTGTCTGTCTGTCTCTTTGTCTGTCTGTCTCTTCTTTGTCTGTCAGTCTGCATATCCCTGTCTCCCTGTGGCTGCCTATATCTGCACCTCTCTCTCTCTCTCTCTCTCTCTCTCTCTCTCTCTCTCTCTCTCTCTCTCTCTCTCTCTCTCTCTCTCTCTCTCTCTCTCTCTCTCTCTCTCTCTCTCTCTCTCTCTCTCTCTCTCTCTCTCCTCACTATACACTGTTCTCCAGCGTATACCAAGTAGTTTCCTGCCTTTTTAGTGTAATGAATTTATAGAATGATAAATGGTAGACATATATATATATATAACATACATGTATAACATTCTTAAGTGGGAAATAAACAAAAAAAAAAGACTATGTATATAACAGGACAGACCGACACAGAAAAACTGACAGATATATAGGCAGAGAAGAGATATTGTACGTATTCATTTAATATGTCTCCCCTAATTTCTTTTCAATTGAAACTATAGAGAGAGAGAGAGAGAGAGAGAGAGAGAGAGAGAGAGAGAGAGAGAGAGAGAGAGAGAGAGAGAGAGAGAGAGAGAGAGAGAGAGACCAACAGACAGGCAGACAGACATATAGGTACAGAGGTAGAGATATATAGAGAGAGACATAGATATACAGAATGACAGACAGAGTTAGGGATTATAATATATGTATGTATACATATATAACTACAGATATAATATGACACAGAGATATAGATAGCAAAGAGATATTGTAAGTATTCATAGATTAGATCTCCCTAATTTGCTTTCATGGGACATTATCCACTGTTCTCCAGTGTATACCAAGTAGTTTCGAACCTTTTTAGTATAACGAATTCATTCAATGATATTCATTGATAAATGGTAGGCACATATTTTAAAATGGCGGGAAAATATATAATACCTAATCTATTATCAAAGCATGTACACATTTAGTTTGCAGAAATGAATTTAGCGTAGGCGTGTTCCAGGAGAGAGAGAGAGAGAGAGAGAGAGAGAGAGAGAGAGAGAGAGAGAGAGAGAGAGAGAGAGAGAGAGAGAGAGAGAGAGAGAGAGAGAGAGAGAGGGGGGGAGAGGGGGGGGGAGGGAGGGAGAAATGAAATGTTCTTAAATGTAACTTTGAGTCTCACTGAATATACCGGTATGTATAAGGCTATAACATTACCTGTCGATTTTTTAAAAATTAAAACCCCTCCATTTTTATTTTAAAGAAAGTGCTTCTGTTGATACTTTTACAGTGGTTGTAGCTATATTCACGTGACTGCATTTCTGTAATCATCACAACAGCAACATGTATAATGTGAACACTGATTGAAATACATCTGAGCCTCATATATAAATATAATAACACCCCCCCCCCCACCTCCACCCTGCCCCTGTAATTAGAGACGCTATTGCAGTTTTCTCCTTTTTTATTTCAGGAATGGCAGATGGTGTTTATAAGTAAAATGAATACAATAAATAAATTCCTGGTTACTCAAGAATGCTGTAAAAGAAAAGAAACGTGTTTGTAACAAACTGTAAAGGATGGAAAACACAACATCAAATTAAGTATGTGTTGGAATGTAACTGTTTCTCAGTAGACAACTTGTGAAATGGACATATGAATAGACACAAGATAAGTTAAAACTGAAATAGAAGAGATTAAACGAACAGTGAGTCTTTAGGAAGTCAGTGAATGTGAGATTGAGATGCAGCATACGCACTCATATTAGTGTAGCTGCCGGACTCTGTAGCCAGGACAGTCTTTTTAAAAAAACACAGTTGACTCCACCAGGAATTGAACCTGGGTCTCCAGGCCAGCGCTGTCGAATCATGTGCCTGGTGCTCTAACCACTAAGCTATAGAGCCTGCAAATGTATTATTTTTTAACTGTTCCTGATGTGTGGATGAAGACTTTTGATCGAAATAGAAAACTTTATGACTAAGTTATGAATGACGGATGGACATTTATACAACATAATTTACAGTTGCATATCAGATATGTAATCAACTTGAAATGATGATAATTTGATGTGAATTGAGAATAGTATAAATCACATTACTTATACATCAACTGTCATCAATCTCACATTCAGATTGATCAAGAGCCCCGCAGATATGGAGATGTTTTTATCACCAGCAGCCATATTTTTGCTTGTTGTATCACATGATCACTGAAAGTCACCTTGTAAAAAAATCTAGCAGACAACTAGAAATCCAGCTACAGCCACCATTTCAAATGTCAAATGTATTGTTAACAGTACATAATATTGTTGTATACATTTGTCACAGTCATGTGTAATAAAAGTACATTTAATTAAATTACTTGTGTCAGTCGCTTTTGTATTTCGTTTTGTGAGTTACTGTAACCTGTTCCTTTGTTGTTGTGACCATAAATATTCATTTCTATTGCTAATCACCTGGCGCCATCTGTTAACATCTCCTCATCCAATCACTTCCTACTTTTCTATCACATGACTTTTCCTATATAAGTAAGCACTACAGGTTAGTACAACAGAAGTGCAGACGAGGCCAGTACGGCTACGCTTGTGTATCTTTCTGTGTATGCTTTCAGGCATGCTTGGAGAATAAAGATACATGTGTGCCATTAATACACGAGTCCAGAGAGCAGTTATTGGTAACCAACCGTGACACAATGTAACAAGTTTTTGGACTCTACGTTTCATGTAAAACTGAAATCTTGAAATTTCAATAATAGAATGGCAAAGTCCAGTGACAGCAGACGCACAGTCGTCACATGATTGTTAAAACACAAATTCCTAAATTTGTATATGATATCACAATTAGTACCACACAAAGCATATTATGAATATTTCTGTACTTTAATTGAATATAGTACGCAAAACAAGGATGTACACATTTTTCAGGTAAAGGTTATTACAAGGGATAACACTGAAGTAAAGCACTTTCTCTATGTGCTACACCCATTTACAGCATTCACATTAAGTGTAGAAATATACTGCTTAAATTGGTTTATTTACAAGTCCAGCATGTGACCTTTCTAATGTGGGCAATTAGCAAATGAAATATTTATACATTTACACTTGATATGGATGATATGAACGATTGTGGTACATACAGAAAATCCTTTAGTTTGGTGTTATCGGTTGTAGTTTGAATCTGACTTTGAGTGAAACACAAATAGTACACATTACGTCATACTAGAGAGCAAATGGCCGAGATGTAAACTAACACATTGCATCCATCCAAGAGGTGCGTGATACTAAACTCAACAGTATAATGCAGAAGGTATTTTATTTTGAAATGAAACAGTATTTTGAAATATTCAAAAATGAATTCGTAGTAACAGGTGACAGGTGACGCATTAATATGTTATTATCCAAATGCTGTTTCACACCTTACTACTTGTGGTCACTTTTCAGGTATAACGGTTCGCTGTTATTACGGGATAAAAGCCTCTTGCTGCAAGATTTGGAACATATTTGGCAAATGACACATACGCAAGTTACCAATCAAATTGGTTCTTCATTTGAAAAAAACAAACAGATGAAAGCTTAAAATGACTCCTTATATTTGCATATGTTGCAAGGAAAGCCATCTCAGATTGTACAAGATTCAATATTGGTGCAACAGTTTGAATTATACAATCACCAGAAAAACATTTCACTGGGGAAAATCACTGAAAAATAAAGACTAGATTATACACAGTGATGTTGTCACTGAAAACATTATATTGAAAGCTCACAGTGAATGATAGTTTTTAAAGATCAGACTTACCATGCAGCTGTTCATCTTGAAAGTGTTCATCTGCCTTAGTACCCCCAGCGAAATGTTTTTCACAGATTTCCCTGTATTGCAACTTTTGAAGATAATTAGGATAGGTAATTGAAAAAAGTGAACTTTGCAGAGAAAATCATTTAATATGTCATCATCATCGCTGATATTGGTGTTCATTGGATTAAAAACTTACCATGTAGATTGGAAGTTTTTTCTTGTCTTTTCAACAAGTATTGTATATATGCAGTATAGATTGTGAAAATGTGTGTAAACTGTTTTTTTCAATAAAAAAACAAACAAATAAATTTAGTAAGCATGGCAGGTGGGATTGTATTCAGTAAATTAGAGGGATTATTGTAGCACAATCTTGAATTGTTTGGGAGGGAAGGGTGGTGGTGTTTAGATCAAACCTAAAAAATGACAACAAAGTTAGTACTGTTTGAGGAAAGATATACACTAGGGACTGCTAAATATGTTTTATAGTGCTGAGAGATCTAACAGAAACTTGAAACAAAACAATGTAATCATGCACATCATGCAAATATCATAAATCATAGCATAGTTGATGGTTAGCCATGCTTCAATAACTAGAATACTTTGAGTAACTTTTAAACATGCAGGAAAAACTTACACCCCAAAGTTTATAAACTTAGTTTGAGCCCTTATTTATTTTGACATTAAATGAAGTTCACATTAAAAAAAGAAGCACCAAATCATTTGGCAATATCAGACATTACAAAAATAATTAGTGTACATATACAATCAGTTGTATATCTTTACACTTTAAATAGGTTTTATATAAATTAACTTCTCTGAGTAAGTTGTATAGAAGAAAAAAAGAGACAGCTGTTAAAGTATGACAAACTATGGAAATATTGTTATCACAAGACTGCAAGATACTATGAAATTCAAATTACTCAGTGTATAAGACAACACGCAAAGGTAAAGTTACCACCAGTACTAGTAATATACAAACCTATCTTCTTTTCTCAAGTTGGTAAGGGGGGTGGTGGAGGTGGAAGTGCAAAAATTACCTGAACTAAAATCTAATGTCTAAATCTGATGACATAATTAATTTTGTAATATGCAAGTTTACAGTTATGGAATAAAAAAAAATCATAAAATTTAAAAGAAGTGAAATAAAATCTTACCTATGGATTATCATAATCATATTCTTGTTGTAGGTGGCGCTGTAACTGCTTGCACTTGATTGCTAATGCACCCAATTTTCTGTAATTCGTCTGAGCAGTTGCATGCTGGGGGAGGGTGGGGGGAAGCTTATAATGAGAGTTCTTTGTGTATAGTTTTAGTTTGTTACAATACATTTAAAAAATGGAATTTATAAAGTTAGACACATAAAACAAAGAATTTTGATCATATCATGACCACAGACAGTGAAGTCTATGTTACCACAAATAATTGGTCTCTTTATCAAGATATTTCTGAACTGAAAGTCTGTGTGTACAGGAAATTTTGAAATGAGAATTAGGTAACAAAATAAAAATGTTCTACCTTTGTGGCTAGCTTCCCTCCTGGGACTTCTAGGAAACACTGCATTCAAACAATTAGAAATAAAATAGTTTTAAAATTAAATTCATCGTTAGTTTTTTATTAGCACAACTGAACTGCAATGTAGGTTCAGTAGTGATATAGGCATAGAGTGGTGTCTGTTCATATGTGTGTGTGTGTGTGTGTGTGTGTGTGTGTGGACGACTTAAACTCAAAAACTGCAAACCCGATTGCCTTGGTATTTGGTGGGGACATTATACTTGTGGACTCTAGGTGGGAAATTGTTCAGATGAAAATGATGGCATCACAGGTGTGTGATTTCCGTCACAAAATGTGATTTTTGGTCAAAAAACTTAAACTCAAGAACTACTTGGTAGATTGGGCTGGAATTTAGGTGAAACATTCTTCAGGGTTTTTTCACTAAGAATTGTTTATGATATGATGGTCCCATCAGTGATATGCAAATTAGGGCTAAAATGTGTCTTTTTGGTCAAAAATATGTAATTCCAAAACCTCTGAGCAGATTGGGCTGAAATTTAATGGGAATGCCTCTACGGATATATGGACGAAGAAATATTAAGCATACATTGATTCCATACAGTGATATGCAAATCAGGTGTAAAAATGTTCATATTTGGTCAAAAACGTATATCTCAAAAAGGACATGGTCAATGAGTCTGAAACTTGGTGAGATGTTTCTGAAAGTGTTATTCTGCGGATTTTCTTCAAATCATTTTGACAAAATTGGCCCTAGCAACCATGACCACAGCCTTAGCAACAACCAATTGGCAGTATATTTTGGGCAATAACCACATCATCTGGTAGGCAAGTGAGTAAACATTCAAAAAATGTATACAAATACCCTAACAAACATGACCACGCCCATAGCAACAGCCAAACGGTTGTGTATTTCACAAAGAGAACAGAGATTCTTAGACAATTGAATAAACATTCAAAAACTATATATACATTTGCATAGAAAGAAGACCATGCCCATAGTATCAGCCAAATAGTCATGTATATTGCAAGATAACAGGAATAGAAAGACAAATGAATGAACATTCAAAAAATGTATGTAAATATCCCGAGCAAGAAGACCAAACCCATAGCAACAGTCAAATGATCACATATATTGCGAGGATAACAAAGGGGATTTATAGACAATTGAATAAATATTCAAAAAAATGTATGTAAATTTGCCTAGCAACAATACCACGCCCATAGCAACAGCAAAGTAATCATGTATATTGCAAAGATAACGACAAGAATTGAAAAACAAATGAATAAACATTCAAAAAATGTATTCAAATGTGACTAGCAACAAGACCACGCCCATATCAACAGCCAAATGATCACATACATTGCGAAGATAACAAGAGGATTAATAGACAATTGAATAAACATTTAAATATGTACGTAAATTTGCCTAGCAACAAGATCATGCCCATAGAAACAACTGAATGATCACGTATACTGCAAGCATAAAACACAAGTGAACAAAAACATTCAAATGCAAATGTATCTAACAACATGACCACGCCCATTATCACGTATATCTCAAAGATAGCAACATGGTTGGATAGGCAAATGAATAGTTATTCACCAAGTGAAGACCTAGCATATGGATAAACATTTTGAAAAACTTGTACAGTTGTTCTGCAGTGCCATTGGTGTTATTTTTTAGTATTTTTACATGTCCTTTTTTATTCAGACCATGGAAAATATATCAGACTAGGACTTTCCTTTTATCAACCTGATTAATATTCCAAGCTAGTCCAAACTCTACAAAAACACATGTCTGGATCAACCTGGTTGTAATTTAGTCAGTCATCACAAGAAGGTGTTTGTTAAATTAATTATTTTCTTTAATTCTTTTATTTTTGTAAATTTGATGCTACAGCTTGCATGACAGAAATTCTACTTTGTGCTGCAGTCACGCAAACACTCACCTGTCTTGCTTCTGATGCCATCTTGATGGTATCACAGAACATCAGGTGTAGGTGATGTGCACTTAACATGCCTGTAAATGTAATAGACATTGCCTTGAATGACATCCACAAAAGCCAGACGATAGTACTTTCAGTTGGTCATTTTATATATGTATAGACTGCTTGTGGAACTTACAGTATCTGTTTTTAAATTCCCATCCTTCAAGCTAAATGTTTACTGTGAGTATTATATGATACGGCAAATCTCTGGCATAAGGTCCCCTGGGAAGGCTGTCAGAATATTGATATTCTAACAGTCTAATGTCCATATTATCTAGTCAATGCTAGGGGTATCATTGCTGCCAAGCAACTCATTGTGGCCTTTCCGAGATTCCGTACATATACCAGTTTTTCACACTCGATGCTTGACTGCAAATAGTGTTAAGAGTACTAGAGTTATAAGGGGATAGGGCCCTTATAACTCTCCAATATACAAACATAGTTTGTACGTTTGGTGTAAAAAAAATGCAGACGGAGACGCGCACGGTGAAAATGGAGACAGGAAATTTGATTCTGTGGGTGTTAGGTGTGAGAGAAATGCCATAGACAGGCAAGTGAAAATAATCCAAACTACCGACCAACCGGTCACCAACCTAACCTAACCAGAGACAACCCAACAACAGAAACCAAATAAAAAGAGGGACAAGACAAAATACATGTACAGTAATATGTATGTGACCATGCGTAGTAACAGCAAAAAACGACCGAGACATGAAAAAAAGGGCTGAGATGCAACGCGATGCGATGAAGTTGATGACGGCAAAAAAAACCTCACTCATTCAAACTTAAAAAAAAATTTACACTTTTGATAATTACTTTTTGGGTCTTCATACCATCTTCGGTGGTCTTGTAGTTTCATCCTGAAATGACTTAATAAAGCAATACGATTAGACACGAGAATGATCAAGCTACACTACTGGTGTATACCTTCCATTTTTCAACGAATCTTGAGTGTATGTGTCGAAATTATCGACTCACTTCTGCCTTGAGATTGGAAATCACATCCATCCATCTTGGTCTTTGTATCCATCTTGGGTGTCCAACCTGAAAGTGAATTAATCAAACAATAGTTTAGCAATTTACTTTTTCAATATATAGCATTAATTGATATTATAATATATTCTAATTTTGCTAAACATTGCAGACGTGATAGCTTAAGCAAATGTTTCTAACTTCTAATGTTCCAGTGTGTAATACTAATTAATATCAGGGAAAATAACTTAATAAGACAATTATTAACTCACGTCTGCCTTCAGATTAGTAATCACATCCATCCATCTTGGGTCTTGCTTTCCATCTTAGGTCTTGGTACTCCATCTTGGGTCTTGCTCTCCATCTCGGGTGTTCCATATGAAAGAGAATTAAACAAAATAGTTTAGCAATTTATACTTACAATATGACATTGTAATGTATTCGAATTTTGCTACACGCTGCAGTCATGATAGCTAAAGCAAATGTTTCTAACTTCTAATGTTCCTATGTGTAATACTAATTAATATCAGGTAAAAGGACTTTATAATACAATTATTAACTTATGTCTGCCTTGAGATTGGTAATCACATCCATCCATCTTGGGTCTTGCTTTCCATCTTGGGTCTTGGTACTCCATCTTGGGTCTTGCTATCCATCTCGGGTGTTCCATATGAAAGAAAATTAAACAAAATAGTTTAGCAATTTATACTTACAATATGACATTGTAATGTATTCGAATTTTGCTACACGCTGCAGTCATGATAGCTAAAGCAAATGTTTCTAACTTCTAATGTTCCTATGTGTAATACTAATTAATATCAGGTAAAAGGACTTTATAATACAATTAGTAACTTACGTCTGCCGTGAGATTGGTAATCACATCCATCCATCTTGGGTCTTGCTTTCCATCTTGGGTCTTGGTACTCCATCTTGGGTCTTGCTATCCATCTCGGGTGTTCCATATGAAAGAGAATTAAACAAAATAGTTTAGCAATTTATATTTTCAATATGATATTGTAATGTATTCAAATTTTGCTACACGCTGCAGTCATGATAGCTAAAGCAAATGTTTCTAACTTCTAATGTTCCTATGTGTAATACTAATTAATATCAGGTAAAAGGACTTTATAATACAATTAGTAACTTACGTCTGCCTTGAGATTGGTAATCACATCCATCCATCTTGGGTCTTGCTTTCCATCTTGGGTCTTGGTACTCCATCTTGGGTCTTGCTATCCATCTCGGGTGTTCCATATGAAAGAGAGTTAAACAAAATAGTTTAGTAATTTATATTTTCAATATGACATTGTAATGTATTCAAATTTTGCTACACGCTGCAGTCATGATAGCTAAAGCAAATGTTTCTAACTTCTATTTTTCCTATGTGTAATACTAATTAATATCAGGTAAAAGGACTTTATAAGACAATTAGTAACTTACGTCTGCCTTGAGATTGGTAATCACATCCATCCATCTTGGGTCTTGGTACTCCATCTTGGGTCTTGCTATCCATCTCGGGTGTTCCATATGAAAGAGAGTTAAACAAAATAGTTTAGCAATTTATATTTTCAATATGACATTGTAATGTATTCAAATTTTGCTACTTGCTGCAGTCACGATAGCTAAAGCAAATGTTTCTAACTTCTATTCTTCCTATGTGTAATACTAATTAATATCAGGTAAAAGGACTTTATAAGACAATTAGTAACTTAAGTCTGCCTTGAGATTGGTAATCACATCCATCCATCTTGGGTCTTGCTTTCCATCTTGGGTCTTGGTACTCCATCTTGGGTCTTGCTCTCCATCTCGGGTGTTCCATATGAAAGAGAATTAAACAAAATAGTTTAGCAATTTATACTTACAATATGACATTGTAATGTATTCAAATGTTGCTACACGCTGCAGTCATGTTAGCTAAAGCAAATGTTTCTAACTTCTAATGTTCCTATGTGTAATACTAATTAATATCAGGTAAAAGGACTTTATAATACAATTATTAACTTACGTCTGCCTTGAGATTGGTAATCACATCCATCCGTCTTGGGTCTTGCTTTCCATCTTGGGTCTTGGTACTCCATCTTGGGTCTTGCTATCCATCTCGGGTGTTCCATATGAAAGAGAATTAAACAAAATAGTTTAGCAATTTATACTTACAATATGACATTGTAATGTATTCGAATTTTGCTACACGCTGCAGTCATGGTAGCTAAAGCAAATGTTTCTAACTTCTAATGTTCCTATGTGTAATACTAATTAATATCAGGTAAAAGGACTTTATAAGACAATTATTAACTTACGTCTGCCTTGAGATTGGTAATCACATCCATCCATCTTGGGTCTTGCTTTCCATCTTGGGTCTTGGTACTCCATCTTGGGTCTTGCTATCCATCTCGGGTGTTCCATATGAAAGAGAATTAAACAAAATAGTTTAGCAATTTATATTTTCAATATGATATTGTAATGTATTCAAATTTTGCTACACGCTGCAGTCATGATAGCTAAAGCAAATGTTTCTAACTTGTAATGTTCCTATGTGTAATACTAATTAATATCAGGTAAAAGAACTTTATAATACAATTAGTAACTTACGTCTGCCTTGAGATTGGTAATCACATCCATCCATCTTGGGTCTTGCTTTCCATCTTGGGTCTTGGTACTCCATCTTGGGTCTTGCTATCCATCTCGGGTGTTCCATATGAAAGAGAATTAAACAAAATAGTTTAGCAATTTATACTTACAATATGACATTGTAATGTATTCAAATTTTGCTACACGCTGCAGTCATGATAGCTAAAGCAAATGTTTCTAACTTCTAATGTTCCTATGTGTAATACTAATTAATATCAGGTAAAAGGACTTTATAATACAATTATTAACTTACGTCTGCCTTGAGATTGGTAATCACATCCATCCATCTTGGGTCTTGCTTTCCATCTTGGGTCTTGGTACTCCATCTTGGGTCTTGCTATCCATCTCGGGTGTTCCATATGAAAGAGAATTAAACAAAATAGTTTAGCAATTTATACTTACAATATGACATTGTAATGTATTCGAATTTTGCTACACGCTGCAGTCATGGTAGCTAAAGCAAATGTTTCTAACTTCTAATGTTCCTATGTGTAATACTAATTAATATCAGGTAAAAGGACTTTATAAGACAAATATTAACTTACGTCTGCCTTGAGATTGGTAATCACATCCATCCATCTTGGGTCTTGCTTTCCATCTTGGGTCTTGGTACTCCATCTTGGGTCTTGCTATCCATCTCGGGTGTTCCATATGAAAGAGAATTAAACAAAATAGTTTAGCAATTTATATTTTCAATATGATATTGTAATGTATTCAAATTTTGCTACACGCTGCAGTCATGATAGCTAAAGCAAATGTTTCTAACTTCTAATGTTCCTATGTGTAATACTAATTAATATCAGGTAAAAGGACTTTATAATACAATTAGTAACTTACGTCTGCCTTGAGATTGGTAATCACATCCATCCATCTTGGGTCTTGCTTTCCATCTTGGGTCTTGGTACTCCATCTTGGATCTTGCTATCCATCTCGGGTGTTCCATATGAAAGAGAATTAAACAAAATAGTTTAGCAATTTATACTTACAATATGACATTGTAATGTATTCAAATTTTGCTACACGCTGCAGTCATGATAGCTAAAGCAAATGTTTCTAAATTCTAATGTTCCTATGTGTAATACTAATTAATATCAGGTAAAAGGACTTTATAAGACAATTAGTAACTTACGTCTGCCTTGAGATTGGTAATCACATCCATCCATCTAGGGTCTTGGTATCCATCTTGGGTCTTGGTACTCCATCTTGGGTCTTGCTATCCATCTCGGGTGTTCCATATGAAAGAGAGTTAAACAAAATAGTTTAGCAATTTATATTTTCAATATGACATTGTAATGCATTCAAATTTTGCTACACGCTGCAGTCATGATAGCTAAAGCAAATGTTTTTAACTTCTATTCTTCCTATGTGTAATACTAATTAATATCAGGTAAAAGGACTTTATAAGACAATTAGTAACTTACGTCTGCCTTGAGATTGGTAATCACATCCATCCATCTTGGGTCTTGCTTTCCATCTTGGGTCTTGGTACTCCATCTTGGGTCTTGCTCTCCATCTCGGGTGTTCCATATGAAAGAGAATTAAACAAAATAGTTTAGCAATTTATACTTACAACATGACATTGTAATGTATTCGAATTTTGCTACACGCTGCAGTCATGATAGCTAAAGCAAATGTTTCTAACTTCTAATGTTCCTATGTGTAATACTAATTAATATCAGGTAAAAGGACTTTATAATACAATTAGTAACTTACGTCTGCCTTGAGATTGGTAATCACATCCATCCATCTTGGGTCTTGCTTTCCATCTTGGGTCTTGGTACTCCATCTTGGGTCTTGCTATCCATCTCGGGTGTTCCATATGAAAGAGAATTAAACAAAATAGTTTAGCAATTTATACTTACAATATGACATTGTAATGTATTCGAATTTTGCTACACGCTGCAGTCATGATAGCTAAAGCAAATGTTTCTAAATTCTAATGTTCCTATGTGTAATACTAATTAATATCAGGTAAAAGGACTTTATAATACAATTAGTAACTTACGTCTGCCTTGAGATTGGTAATCACATCCATCCATCTAGGGTCTTGGTATTCATCTTGGGTCTTGGTACTCCATCTTGGGTCTTGCTATCCATCTCGGGTGTTCCATATGAAAGAGAATTAAACAAAATAGTTTAGCAATTTATACTTACAATATGACATTGTAATGTATTCAAATTTTGCTACACGCTGCAGTCATGATAGCTAAAGCAAATGTTTCTAAATTCTAATGTTCCTATGTGTAATACTAATTAATATCAGGTAAAAGGACTTTATAAGACAATTAGTAACTTACGTCTGCCTTGAGATTGGTAATCACATCCATCCATCTAGGGTCTTGGTATCCATCTTGGGTCTTGGTACACCATCTTGGGTCTTGCTATCCATCTCGGGTGTTCCATATGAAAGAGAGTTAAACAAAATAGTTTAGCAATTTATATTTTCAATATGACATTGTAATGTATTCAAATTTTGCTACACGCTGCAGTCATGATAGCTAAAGCAAATGTTTCTAACTTCTATTCTTCCTATGTGTAATACTAATTAATATCAGGTAAAAGGACTTTATAAGACAATTAGTAACTTACGTCTGCCTTGAGATTGGTAATCACATCCATCCATCTTGGGTCTTGCTTTCGATCTTGGGTCTTGGTACTCCATCTTGGGTCTTGCTCTCCATCTCGGGTGTTCCATATGAAAGAGAATTAAACAAAATAGTTTAGCAATTTATACTTACAATATGACATTGTAATGTATTCGAATTTTGCTACACGCTGCAGTCATGATAGCTAAAGCAAATGTTTCTAAATTCTAATGTTCCTATGTGTAATACTAATTAATATCAGGTAAAAGGACTTTATAAGACAATTATTAACTTACGTCTGCCTTGAGATTGGTAATCACATCCATCCATCTTGGGTCTTGCTTTCCATCTTGGGTCTTGGTACTCCATCTTGGGTCTTGCTATCCATCTCGGGTGTTCCATATGAAAGAGAATTAAACAAAATAGTTTAGCAATTTATATTTTCAATATGATATTGTAATGTATTCAAATTTTGCTACACGCTGCAGTCATGATAGCTAAAGCAAATGTTTCTAACTTCTAATGTTCCTATGTGTAATACTAATTAATATCAGGTAAAAGGACTTTATAATACAATTAGTAACTTACGTCTGCCTTGAGATTGGTAATCACATCCATCCATCTTGGGTCTTGCTTTCCATCTTGGGTCTTGGTACTCCATCTTGGATCTTGCTATCCATCTCGGGTGTTCCATATGAAAGAGAATTAAACAAAATAGTTTAGCAATTTATACTTACAATATGACATTGTAATGTATTCAAATTTTGCTACACGCTGCAGTCATGATAGCTAAAGCAAATGTTTCTAAATTCTAATGTTCCTATGTGTAATACTAATTAATATCAGGTAAAAGGACTTTATAAGACAATTAGTAACTTACGTCTGCCTTGAGATTGGTAATCACATCCATCCATCTTGGGTCTTGCTTTCCATCTTGGGTCTTGGTACTCCATCTTGGGTCTTGCTCTCCATCTCGGGTGTTCCATATGAAAGAGAATTAAACAAAATAGTTTAGCAATTTATACTTACAACATGACATTGTAATGTATTCGAATTTTGCTACACGCTGCAGTCATGATAGCTAAAGCAAATGTTTCTAACTTCTAATGTTCCTATGTGTAATACTAATTAATATCAGGTAAAAGGACTTTATAATACAATTATTAACTTACGTCTGCCTTGAGATTGGTAATCACATCCATCCATCTTGGGTCTTGCTTTCCATCTTGGGTCTTGGTACTCCATCTTGGGTCTTGCTATCCATCTCGGGTGTTCCATATGAAAGAGAATTAAACAAAATAGTTTAGCAATTTATACTTACAATATGACATTGTAATGTATTCGAATTTTGCTACACGCTGCAGTCATGATAGCTAAAGCAAATGTTTCTAAATTCTAATGTTCCTATGTGTAATACTAATTAATATCAGGTAAAAGGACTTTATAATACAATTAGTAACATACGTCTGCCTTGAGATTGGTAATCACATCCATCCATCTAGGGTCTTGGTATTCATCTTGGGTCTTGGTACTCCATCTTGGGTCTTGCTATCCATCTCGGGTGTTCCGTATGAAAGAGAGTTAAACAAAATAGTTTAGCAATTTATATTTTCAATATGACATTGTAATGTATTCAAATTTTGCTACACGCTGCAGTCATGATAGCTAAAGCAAATGTTTCTAACTTCTATTCTTCCTATGTGTAATACTAATTAATATCAGGTAAAAGGACTTTATAAGACAATTAGTAACTTACGTCTGCCTTGAGATTGGTAATCACATCCATCCATCTTGGGTCTTGCTTTCCATCTTGGGTCTTGGTACTCCATCTTGGGTCTTGCTCTCCATCTCGGGTGTTCCATATGAAAGAGAATTAAACAAAATAGTTTAGCAATTTATACTTACAATATGACATTGTAATGTATTCGAATTTTGCTACACGCTGCAGTCATGATAGCTAAAGCAAATGTTTCTAACTTCTAATGTTCCTATGTGTAATACTAATTAATATCAGGTAAAAGGACTTTATAATACAATTATTAACTTACGTCTGTCTTGAGATTGGTAATCACATCCATCCATCTTGGGTCTTGCTTTCCATCTTGGGTCTTGGTACTCCATCTTGGGTCTTGCTATCCATCTCGGGTGTTCCATATGAAAGAGAATTAAACAAAATAGTTTAGCAATTTATACTTACAATATGACATTGTAATGTATTCGAATTTTGCTACACGCTGCAGTCATGATAGCTAAAGCAAATGTTTCTAACTTCTAATGTTCCTATGTGTAATACTAATTAATATCAGGTAAAAGGACTTTATAAGACAATTATTAACTTACGTCTGCCTTGAGATTGGTAATCACATCCATCCATCTTGGGTCTTGCTTTCCATCTTGGGTCTTGGTACTCCATCTTGGGTCTTGCTATCCATCTCGGGTGTTCCATATGAAAGAGAATTAAACAAAATAGTTTAGCAATTTATATTTTCAATATGATATTGTAATGTATTCAAATTTTGCTACACGCTGTAGTCATGATAGCTAAAGCAAATGTTTCTAACTTCTAATGTTCCTATGTGTAATACTAATTAATATCAGGTAAAAGGACTTTATAATACAATTAGTAACTTACGTCTGCCTTGAGATTGGTAATCACATCCATCCATCTTGGGTCTTGCTTTCCATCTTGGGTCTTGGTACTCCATCTTGGATCTTGCTATCCATCTCGGGTGTTCCATATGAAAGAGAATTAAACAAAATAGTTTAGCAATTTATACTTACAATATGACATTGTAATGTATTCAAATTTTGCTACACGCTGCAGTCATGATAGCTAAAGCAAATGTTTCTAAATTCTAATGTTCCTATGTGTAATACTAATTAATATCAGGTAAAAGGACTTTATAAGACAATTAGTAACTTACGTCTGCCTTGAGATTGGTAATCACATCCATCCATCTTGGGTCTTGCTTTCCATCTTGGGTCTTGGTACTCCATCTTGGGTCTTGCTCTCCATCTCGGGTGTTCCATATGAAAGAGAATTAAACAAAATAGTTTAGCAATTTATACTTACAACATGACATTGTAATGTATTCGAATTTTGCTACACGCTGCAGTCATGATAGCTAAAGCAAATGTTTCTAACTTCTAATGTTCCTATGTGTAATACTAATTAATATCAGGTAAAAGGACTTTATAATACAATTATTAACTTACGTCTGCCTTGAGATTGGTAATCACATCCATCCATCTTGGGTCTTGCTTTCCATCTTGGGTCTTGGTACTCCATCTTGGGTCTTGCTATCCATCTCGGGTGTTCCATATGAAAGAGAATTAAACAAAATAGTTTAGCAATTTATACTTACAATATGACATTGTAATGTATTCGAATTTTGCTACACGCTGCAGTCATGATAGCTAAAGCAAATGTTTCTAAATTCTAATGTTCCTATGTGTAATACTAATTAATATCAGGTAAAAGGACTTTATAATACAATTAGTAACATACGTCTGCCTTGAGATTGGTAATCACATCCATCCATCTAGGGTCTTGGTATTCATCTTGGGTCTTGGTACTCCATCTTGGGTCTTGCTATCCATCTCGGGTGTTCCGTATGAAAGAGA
The DNA here is from genome assembly GCF_964340395.1 of Glandiceps talaboti. Classification (NCBI taxonomy): domain Eukaryota; kingdom Metazoa; phylum Hemichordata; class Enteropneusta; family Spengelidae; genus Glandiceps; species Glandiceps talaboti. Next base: position 20,388,756 of record NC_135562.1, on the reverse strand, counting down.
GTTAAACAAAATAGTTTAGCAATTTATATGTTCAATATGACATTGTAATGTATTCAAATTTTGCTACACGCTGCAGTCATGATAGCTAAAGCAAATGTTTCTAACTTCTATTCTTCCTATGTGTAATACTAATTAATATCAGGTAAAAGGACTTTATAAGACAATTAGTAACTTACGTCTGCCTTGAGATTGGTAATCACATCCATCCATCTTGGGTCTTGCTTTCCATCTTGGGTCTTGGTACTCCATCTTGGGTCTTGCTCTCCATCTCGGGTGTTCCATATGAAAGAGAATTAAACAAAATAGTTTAGCAATTTATACTTACAATATGACATTGTAATGTATTCGAATTTTGCTACACGCTGCAGTCATGATAGCTAAAGCAAATGTTTCTAACTTCTAATGTTCCTATGTGTAATACTAATTAATATCAGGTAAAAGGACTTTATAATACAATTATTAACTTACGTCTGTCTTGAGATTGGTAATCACATCCATCCATCTTGGGTCTTGCTTTCCATCTTGGGTCTTGGTACTCCATCTTGGGTCTTGCTATCCATCTCGGGTGTTCCATATGAAAGAGAATTAAACAAAATAGTTTAGCAATTTATACTTACAATATGACATTGTAATGTATTCGAATTTTGCTACACGCTGCAGTCATGATAGCTAAAGCAAATGTTTCTAACTTCTAATGTTCCTATGTGTAATACTAATTAATATCAGGTAAAAGGACTTTATAAGACAATTATTAACTTACGTCTGCCTTGAGATTGGTAATCACATCCATCCATCTTGGGTCTTGCTTTCCATCTTGGGTCTTGGTACTCCATCTTGGGTCTTGCTATCCATCTCGGGTGTTCCATATGAAAGAGAATTAAACAAAATAGTTTAGCAATTTATATTTTCAATATGATATTGTAATGTATTCAAATTTTGCTACACGCTGTAGTCATGATAGCTAAAGCAAATGTTTCTAACTTACGATACGATACGATACGATTTGTTTTATTACCATATATAAGATTTTTTTTACAGTTTGCACAATAAAGTAAATACAGGTTGATAATTTGGTAATGGGAGTCAGAAAAATAGCATAATGCTAGTCGAGTCTGACACCGTAGACACTGGAATGTTACAACGTTACTAAAGCAAAGCAACTAGAGGGCAGTGTACAAGTAAAGAAAATATCAGATACAAATAACATAAATACAAATAAATAATTAAATAAATACAAAATGTACAATTAGTGGACATAGTCTTTAATGAGTGTGTTTTTTAGTGAATCACGAAATGAAGTTCTAGATGGTTGTGATCTAATACTAGGTGGTAGACTGTTCCAAAAGGCCGTACCTGTGAAACATATTGCAAACTTGCCTATGGATGTGATTACTTTAGGTAGAAGGAGATTTCCCCTACCCTTGAACCTAGTACTATATTCATGAACTGGTGGAGTGCAATAATCTGTAAAACGGTGAGGTAACCTGTTGGTTAATAAATCATACATGAAAGTACAAAGTTGGAGTTTATGTAATTTGAATATATCAAGAATTTGAAGTTCACTAAATAAATTGTTAGAATGTGCAGAGATACAACTAAAAGTAATAGCTCTGACTGCCATTTTTTGAGACTTGTGAATACATGTCAGATGTGATGAATATGTAGATCCCCATACTTCAATACCATAGGTGATGTGTGGTTGGATAAAAGATTTGTATATCAGAATAAGGATATCTTTAGGTACAAAATGTCTTAATTTGAACAAAATACCAACTTTTTTCCTAACAGTGGAGTTTACCATTTGAATATGCTTTGACCAATTTAGGTGTTTATCTAAAATAACACCAACAAAGGTTGTTGACTCCACTTCGTCAATAACCCTACTACTAATGTGGAGAGAACCTTCAAGGGATATTTTTCTCCTAGTATTTCTAAATAGAATGTAGTTTGTTTTGAGATGATTAATGGTAAGTTTATTTACATTGCACCACTTTAATACGTTATTTAAGTGGGCATCAACATTAGATAAATTTATATTGTAATGATTGTCAGGAAAAGTGTGAAATAAATTAGAATCATCTGCAAATAATCTGAACTGGAAAAAAAATGGATGAGGAAGCAATGTCGTTGATAAATAACAAAAATAAAGTGGGACCTAAGACAGAACCTTGTGGCACTCCACATTGAATAATACGGTTAGATGATGTGTTACTACTAGCATGGATATATTGGTATCTATCATATAAATAATCAGTGAACCATTTCAAAGGCAATCCCCTAATGCCATAATGGGCCATTTTCGAAAGAAGAATTTCATGATTAATAGTATCAAAAGCCTTGGAAAAGTCGAGAAAAATGCCAAGAGTGACTCTGCCTTCATCCATCTGCTTGATAAGATAATTGACAAGGTTAATAAGGGACAATTTTGTGCTATATTTTTTGCGAAACCCATATTGATGCTCGTAAAGAATATTATTTTTTTCTATATAATGCATTAGACGATTATTTACAATGATTTCTAATACTTTGCTTAAAAGAGGTAAAACTGATATTGGCCTGTAGTTGCCAGGGTCATCAGTGGCTCCCTTTTTAAAGATGGGTGTAACTTTTGCTATTTTAAGTGTTGTGGGGAAGATTCCTGAAGAAATAGATAGGTTGAAAATATAAGCTAAAGGTTTAGATATTATTGCTGCTCCATTAATAAGAAGTTTAACTGGTACATCATCATGACCACACGCCTTTTTAATGTTCAATGAATTTATGAGATTATAGACCTCAGCTTGTGTAGTGGGATTCATAAAAAATGAATTAGTTAAAGGAGTAGATAAATAGTCTTTAAAATTATGATTGGTTGAATTAATATTACTAGCCAAATTAGGACCTATTTTAACAAAGTAGTCATTCAAAGCTTCAACAATATCACTGATCTCAGAGATGTGGGTATTAGAATCATTTGATACAATATGCAGACTATCAGGCAAAGTTTTCCTAGCTATTCTTCCTTGACCTCCAAGTACTTCTTTAATAGTTTTCCAAGTCATATTTGAATTGCCTTTGTTGTCCATAAAAACAGTACTATAATGCAACTTTTTGGCATTCCTAATTACAGACAATAGCATATTTCTGAATTTTTTGTACACATCAACAGCTGCACCATCAAAGTTTGAATTTAAAACCTTAGAATAAAGTTTATGTTTAGTTTTGATAGATTTCCTAATGGCTCTAGTGATCCATGGTTTCCTAGCCTTTTTGTTGCTAATTATTTTTGTGGTAATTGGTGCATGCTTGTTACAAATCCTACTAAAAATTAAATGAAATCTGTTATAAGCAGCGTTAACATCAGTACAATCATAGACACCTTCCCAGGATACATTTGCAAGTTCATCACAAAAGTGAGAAGGGTCATAATGATCATAATTTCGAAATGAAATTTTTTGTCTATGAGATATTCTAATAGGGTGGTTTTCTACTAAAGCAAAAATAGGGAAGTGATCTGATATATCAGTGGTTAATGTTCCAGAATAGATTTGATACTGATTTATATTAGTATAAATATGATCAATAATTGTTGCAGATGAGTCTGTCACTCTGGTTGGTGTGGAAATTAACTGATGGAAACAAAGGCACTCCATGGATGTGAGAAAGGATTCAATACTTACTGAACTAGTTCTATTATTTGCATCAACATTAAAATCACCCATTAAGATAAAGTGGTTTTTTTCTAACTTAAATCTCCTCAGTACATTTAACAACTCCTCTTGAAATTCTACAATGTCAGTATTTGGTTTCCTATAAATAATACCAACTATAGCATTTCTATTACCAGTATGTACCTCCAACCATAGAGATTCTGAATGAATGACATTTACTTCAAGTAATTTATAATTAAGAGATGAATGTATATAAGCCCCTACCCCACCACCCCGACCTGCGTTACGACAGTTTACTTCAAATGTATATCCTTTCAAATTACAAGTACTTAAATTGGATGTACCCCAAACCTCGGAAATACCAATAACAGAAAACTTAGACTGAATTATATCTTCATATAACAATTTTAAACCTTCAAAATTTCTATTTAAAGACCTAATGTTAACATGTGAAACACAAAATGACCTGTTCGTTATTACATTATAATGGTCATCAAAACTGGTCGGTGGCAATGAAGAATAGCCTACATCAAATAAATCATTGAAATCATTGTTATTATTATCTGTAGTTTATGATAACTGTTACTAAATATGGATTATTCCAACAAGAATGTTTTGTCCAGTAAGTAGGGTTCTGCAAGTTTATGTTCAGTACCTCACCCAGTCTGTGGTACAAGTCTTTGTGTAAGAGGTGATTGAACTTCATATTTTATGTAAAACTAAGTACGTGTATAGTGTTCATGAACAGCTGTAGATGGTAAAATGCGTTGTGTTCAACATCTGGAAGTGTTGTTGCAATAGGGAGATACTGGTAGCAGATGGCAGTAAGCAATGTATGGTTCGAACGTTCACAGTTTAGTGTCACATAATTCTGGATAAATCTGTTTCTCTTGATATAATCAATGGTCTTGACTGAGTATCCTTTTTCACGTATATCTTACCATTATTGGTCCACATGAACTGATATCGTGCTTGTTTTCTTTGTGTATTCACCTTATACAGTAGTTGACGTGTAGCTGGTAGTAGATTCTCGTTAATATATATCTTTGCTGTGCTATCCAGACCAAAATCCTTGGCATTGGTATTCTTTAATTTCTTTCTGTTGTCATAGACTTCATTTCTTGACTTTCTTGTAGTAAACCTCACAATAATGGGTCTAGGCCGTGTCTGTGTTGTAGCTGCAGCTGCGTTACCACGTTTGTTTTGAACTCCGATGCGATGTGCAATGTCGATGTCATTTTCGTCTATTGCTGGGTTTGTTTTCTTGAAAATTGATATCACGGTACCGATAACATCTTCACCATCTTTCTCTGGTACACAGCTCACCTCAAGGTTTGTTCTGCGGTTGTACTGACTAAGGCTGGCCAGGTCGTCTTCGACTATTTTCAGTTGTTGGCTCAGTTGCGTATTTTCGTGTTGTAGCTTTATGTTGGCCCGTTCTATGGTTTCCACACGAGTTGACATTTCTTCGTATTTTGCATTGAAGAAGTCCATGGAGTTATTCAGCTCAGTTTGCGTTAGTTTAACTTCTTGTATGTCGGTAGCAATATTTGTAAGCTGCATAATGATAGGTTGTAGTAATCTTTGGAAATGGTCTGTAGTAGGGATGTCATCACCTAGTCTCGGCGCGGCCATCTTGCCCTCTGCAGAGTCACTTCGTGTCACTGGTTTCCCAAATCTTTTTGAGTTACATTTACCACATAGCATCAAGTCACCTTGACGTAGCTTCACTGACCCTTTCCTGTTGTCACAGTCACCACATTTCATATTTTGTCAGTTATAAAGCGTTCAAAACGCCAAATAACATTTGAAAAATCAGAGCGGTTGCAAACCACATGTTGCTCCGCAAACAGCGCCCTTCTAATGTTCCTATGTGTAATACTAATTAATATCAGGTAAAAGGACTTTATAATACAATTAGTAACTTACGTCTGCCTTGAGATTGGTAATCACATCCATCCATCTTGGGTCTTGCTTTCCATCTTGGGTCTTGGTACTCCATCTTGGATCTTGCTATCCATCTCGGGTGTTCCATATGAAAGAGAATTAAACAAAATAGTTTAGCAATTTATACTTACAATATGACATTGTAATGTATTCAAATTTTGCTACACGCTGCAGTCATGATAGCTAAAGCAAATGTTTCTAAATTCTAATGTTCCTATGTGTAATACTAATTAATATCAGGTAAAAGGACTTTATAAGACAATTAGTAACTTACGTCTGCCTTGAGATTGGTAATCACATCCATCCATCTAGGGTCTTGGTATTCATCTTGGGTCTTGGTACTCCATCTTGGGTATTGCTATCCATCTCGGGTGTTCCGTATGAAAGAGAGTTAAACAAAATAGTTTAGCAATTTATATTTTCAATATGACATTGTAATGTATTCAAATTTTGCTACACGCTGCAGTCATGATAGCTAAAGCAAATGTTTCTAACTTCTATTCTTCCTATGTGTAATACTAATTAATATCAGGTAAAAGGACTTTATAAGACAATTAGTAACTTACGTCTGCCTTGAGATTGGTAATCACATCCATCCATCTTGGGTCTTGCTTTCCATCTTGGGTCTTGGTACTCCATCTTGGGTCTTGCTCTCCATCTCGGGTGTTCCATATGAAAGAGAATTAAACAAAATAGTTTAGCAATTTATACTTACAATATGACATTGTAATGTATTCGAATTTTGCTACACGCTGCAGTCATGATAGCTAAAGCAAATGTTTCTAACTTCTAATGTTCCTATGTGTAATACTAATTAATATCAGGTAAAAGGACTTTATAAGACAATTATTAACTTACGTCTGCCTTGAGATTGGTAATCACATCCATCCATCTTGGGTCTTGCTTTCCATCTTGGGTCTTGGTACTCCATCTTGGGTCTTGCTATCCATCTCGGGTGTTCCATATGAAAGAGAATTAAACAAAATAGTTTAGCAATTTATATTTTCAATATGATATTGTAATGTATTCAAATTTTGCTACACGCTGCAGTCATGATAGCTAAAGCAAATGTTTCTAACTTCTAATGTTCCTATGTGTAATACTAATTAATATCAGGTAAAAGGACTTTATAATACAATTAGTAACTTACGTCTGCCTTGAGATTGGTAATCACATCCATCCATCTTGGGTCTTGCTTTCCATCTTGGGTCTTGGTACTCCATCTTGGGTCTTGCTCTCCATCTCGGGTGTTCCATATGAAAGAGAATTAAACAAAATAGTTTAGCAATTTATACTTACAATATGACATTGTAATGTATTCGAATTTTGCTACACGCTGCAGTCATGATAGCTAAAGCAAATGTTTCTAACTTCTAATGTTCCTATGTGTAATACTAATTAATATCAGGTAAAAGGACTTTATAATACAATTATTAACTTACGTCTGTCTTGAGATTGGTAATCACATCCATCCATCTTGGGTCTTGCTTTCCATCTTGGGTCTTGGTACTCCATCTTGGGTCTTGCTATCCATCTCGGGTGTTCCATATGAAAGAGAATTAAACAAAATAGTTTAGCAATTTATACTTACAATATGACATTGTAATGTATTCGAATTTTGCTACACGCTGCAGTCATGATAGCTAAAGCAAATGTTTCTAACTTCTAATGTTCCTATGTGTAATACTAATTAATATCAGGTAAAAGGACTTTATAAGACAATTATTAACTTACGTCTGCCTTGAGATTGGTAATCACATCCATCCATCTTGGGTCTTGCTTTCCATCTTGGGTCTTGGTACTCCATCTTGGGTCTTGCTATCCATCTCGGGTGTTCCATATGAAAGAGAATTAAACAAAATAGTTTAGCAATTTATACTTACAATATGACATTGTAATGTATTCAAATTTTGCTACACGCTGCAGTCATGATAGCTAAAGCAAATGTTTCTAAATTCTAATGTTCCTATGTGTAATACTAATTAATATCAGGTAAAAGGACTTTATAAGACAATTAGTAACTTACGTCTGCCTTGAGATTGGTAATCACATCCATCCATCTAGGGTCTTGGTATCCATCTTGGGTCTTGGTACTCCATCTTGGGTCTTGCTATCCATCTCGGGTGTTCCATATGAAAGAGAGTTAAACAAAATAGTTTAGCAATTTATATTTTCAATATGACATTGTAATGTATTCAAATTTTGCTACACGCTGCAGTCATGATAGCTAAAGCAAATGTTTCTAACTTCTATTCTTCCTATGTGTAATACTAATTAATATCAGGTAAAAGGACTTTATAAGACAATTAGTAACTTACGTCTGCCTTGAGATTGGTAATCACATCCATCCATCTTGGGTCTTCCTTTCGATCTTGGGTCTTGGTACTCCATCTTGGGTCTTGCTCTCCATCTCGGGTGTTCCATATGAAAGAGAATTAAACAAAATAGTTTAGCAATTTATACTTACAATATGACATTGTAATGTATTCGAATTTTGCTACACGCTGCAGTCATGATAGCTAAAGCAAATGTTTCTAACTTCTAATGTTCCTATGTGTAATACTAATTAATATCAGGTAAAAGGACTTTATAATACAATTATTAACTTACGTCTGCCTTGAGATTGGTAATCACATCCATCCATCTTGGGTCTTGCTTTCCATCTTGGGTCTTGGTACTCCATCTTGGGTCTTGCTCTCCATCTCGGGTGTTCCATATGAAAGAGAATTAAACAAAATAGTTTAGCAATTTATACTTACAATATGACATTGTAATGTATTTGAATTTTGCTACACGCTGCAGTCATGATAGCTAAAGCAAATGTTTCTAACTTCTAATGTTCCTATGTGTAATACTAATTAATATCAGGTAAAAGGACTTTATAAGACAATTATTAACTTACGTCTGCCTTGAGATTGGTAATCACATCCATCCATCTTGGGTCTTGCTTTCCATCTTGGGTCTTGGTACTCCATCTTGGGTCTTGCTATCCATCTCGGGTGTTCCATATGAAAGAGAATTAAACAAAATAGTTTAGCAATTTATACTTACAATATGACATTGTAATGTATTCAAATTTTGCTACACGCTGCAGTCATGATAGCTAAAGCAAATGTTTCTAAATTCTAATGTTCCTATGTGTAATACTAATTAATATCAGGTAAAAGGACTTTATAAGACAATTAGTAACTTACGTCTGCCTTGAGATTGGTAATCACATCCATCCATCTAGGGTCTTGGTATCCATCTTGGGTCTTGGTACTCCATCTTGGGTCTTGCTATCCATCTCGGGTGTTCCATATGAAAGAGAGTTAAACAAAATAGTTTAGCAATTTATATTTTCAATATGACATTGTAATGTATTCAAATTTTGCTACACGCTGCAGTCATGATAGCTAAAGCAAATGTTTCTAACTTCTATTCTTCCTATGTGTAATACTAATTAATATCAGGTAAAAGGACTTTATAAGACAATTAGTAACTTACGTCTGCCTTGAGATTGGTAATCACATCCATCCATCTTGGGTCTTGCTTTCCATCTTGGGTCTTGGTACTCCATTTTGGGTCTTGCTCTCCATCTCGGGTGTTCCATATGAAAGAGAATTAAACAAAATAGTTTAGCAATTTATACTTACAATATGACATTGTAATGTATTCGAATTTTGCTACACGCTGCAGTCATGATAGCTAAAGCAAATGTTTCTAACTTCTAATGTTCCTATGTGTAATACTAATTAATATCAGGTAAAAGGACTTTATAATACAATTATTAACTTACGTCTGCCTTGAGATTGGTAATCACATCCATCCATCTTGGGTCTTGCTTTCCATCTTGGGTCTTGGTACTCCATCTTGGGTCTTGCTATCCATCTCGGGTGTTCCATATGAAAGAGAATTAAACAAAATAGTTTAGCAATTTATACTTACAATATGACATTGTAATGTATTTGAATTTTGCTACACGCTGCAGTCATGATAGCTAAAGCAAATGTTTCTAACTTCTAATGTTCCTATGTGTAATACTAATTAATATCAGGTAAAAGGACTTTATAATACAATTATTAACTTACGTCTGCCTTGAGATTGGTAATCACATCCATCCATCTTGGGTCTTGCTTTCCATCTTGAGTCTTGGTACTCCATCTTGGGTCTTGCTCTCCATCTCCGGTGTTCCATATGAAAGAGAATTAAACAAAATAGTTTAGCAATTTATATTTTCAATATGATATTGTAATGTATTCAAATTTTGCTACACGCTGCAGTCATGATAGCTAAAGCAAATGTTTCTAACTTCTATTCTTCCTATGTGTAATACTAATTAATATCAGGTAAAAGGACTTTATAATACAATTAGTAACTTACGTCTGCCTTGAGATGGTAATCACATCCATCCATCTTGGGTCTTGCTTTCCATCTTGGGTCTTGGTACTCCATCTTGGATCTTGCTATCCATCTCGGGTGTTCCATATGAAAGAGAATTAAACAAAATAGTTTAGCAATTTATACTTACAATATGACATTGTAATGTATTCGAATTTTGCTACACGCTGCAGTCATGATAGCTAAAGCAAATGTTTCTAACTTCTATTTTTCCTATGTGTAATACTAATTAATATCAGGTAAAAGGACTTTATAAGACAATTAGTAACTTACGTCTGCCTTGAGATTGGTAATCACATCCATCCATCTAGGGTCTTGGTATCCATCTTGGGTCTTGGTACTCCATCTTGGGTCTTGCTATCCATCTCGGGTGTTCCATATGAAAGAGAATTAAACAGAATAGTTTAGCAATTTATACTTACAATATGACATTGCAATGTATTCGAATTTTGCTACACGCTGCAGTCATGATAGCTAAAGCAAATGTTTCTAACTTCTAATGTTCCTATGTGTAATACTAATTAATATCAGGTAAAAGGACTTTATAATACAATTAGTAACTTACGTCTGCCTTGAGATTGGTAATCACATCCATCCATCTTGGGTCTTGCTTTCCATCTTGGGTCTTGGTACTCCATCTTGGGTCTTGCTATCCATCTCGGGTGTTCCATATGAAAGAGAGTTAAACAAAATAGTTTAGCAATTTATATTTTCAATATGACATTGTAATGTATTCAAATTTTGCTACACGCTGCAGTCATGATAGCTAAAGCAAATGTTTCTAACTTCTATTCTTCCTATATGTAATACTAATTAATATCAGGTAAAAGGACTTTATAAGACAATTAGTAACTTACGTCTGCCTTGAGATTGGTAATCACATCCATCCATCGTGGGTCTTGCTTTCCATCTTGGGTCTTTGTACTCCATCTTGGATCTTGCTATCCATCTCGGGTGTTCCATATGAAAGAGAATTAAACAAAATAGTTTAGCAATTTATACTTACAATATGACATTGTAATGTATTCGAATTTTGCTACACGCTGTAGTCATGATAGCTAAAGCAAATGTTTCTAACTTCTATTTTTCCTATGTGTAATACTAATTAATATCAGGTAAAAGGACTTTATAAGACAATTAGTAACTTACGTCTGCCTTGAGATTGGTAATCACATCCATCCATCTAGGGTCTTGGTATCCATCTTGGGTCTTGGTACTCCATCTTGGGTCTTGCTATCCATCTCGGGTGTTCCATATGAAAGAGAATTAAACAAAATAGTTTAGCAATTTATACTTACAATATGACATTGCAATGTATTCGAATTTTGCTACACGCTGCAGTCATGATAGCTAAAGCAAATGTTTCTAACTTCTAATGTTCCTATGTGTAATACTAATTAATATCAGGTAAAAGGACTTTATAATACAATTATTAACTTACGTCTGCCTTGAGATTGGTAATCACATCCATCCATCGTGGGTCTTGCTTTCCATCTTGGGTCTTGGTACTCCATCTTGGGTCTTGCTCTCCATCTCGGGTGTTCCATATGAAAGAGAATTAAACAAAATAGTTTAGCAATTTATACTTACAATATGACATTGTAATGTATTCGAATTTTGCTACACGCTGCAGTCATGGTAGCTAAAGCAAATGTTTCTAACTTCTAATGTTCCTATGTGTAATACTAATTAATATCAGGTAAAAGGACTTTATAAGACAATTATTAACTTACGTCTGCCTTGAGATTGGTAATCACATCCATCCATCTTGGGTCTTGCTTTCCATCTTGGGTCTTGGTACTCCATCTTGGGTCTTGCTATCCATCTCGGGTGTTCCACATGAAAGAGAATTAAACAAAATAGTTTAGCAATTTATATTTTCAATATGATATTGTAATGTATTCAAATTTTGCTACACGCTGCAGTCATGATAGCTAAAGCAAATGTTTCTAACTTCTAATGTTCCTATGTGTAATACTAATTAATATCAGGTAAAAGGACTTTATAATACAATTAGTAACTTACGTCTGCCTTGAGATTGGTAATCACATCCATCCATCTTGGGTCTTGCTTTCCATCTTGGGTCTTGGTACTCCATCTTGGATCTTGCTATCCATCTCGGGTGTTCCATATGAAAGAGAATTAAACAAAATAGTTTAGCAATTTATACTTACAATATGACATTGTAATGTATTCAAATTTTGCTACACGCTGCAGTCATGATAGCTAAAGCAAATGTTTCTAAATTCTAATGTTCCTATGTGTAATACTAATTAATATCAGGTAAAAGGACTTTATAAGACAATTATTAACTTACGTCTGCCTTGAGATTGGTAATCACATCCATCCATCTAGGGTCTTGGTATCCATCTTGGGTCTTGGTACTCCATCTTGGGTCTTGCTATCCATCTCGGGTGTTCCATATGAAAGAGAGTTAAACAAAATAGTTTAGCAATTTATATTTTCAATATGACATTGTAATGTATTCAAATTTTGCTACACGCTGCAGTCATGATAGCTAAAGCAAATGTTTTTAACTTCTATTCTTCCTATGTGTAATACTAATTAATATCAGGTAAAAGGACTTTATAAGACAATTAGTAACTTACGTCTGCCTTGAGATTGGTAATCACATCCATCCATCTTGGGTCTTGCTTTCCATCTTGGGTCTTGGTACTCCATCTTGGGTCTTGCTCTCCATCTCGGGTGTTCCATATGAAAGAGAATTAAACAAAATAGTTTAGCAATTTATACTTACAACATGACATTGTAATGTATTCGAATTTTGCTACACGCTGCAGTCATGATAGCTAAAGCAAATGTTTCTAACTTCTAATGTTCCTATGTGTAATACTAATTAATATCAGGTAAAAGGACTTTATAATACAATTATTAACTTACGTCTGCCTTGAGATTGGTAATCACATCCATCCATCTTGGGTCTTGCTTTCCATCTTGGGTCTTGGTACTCCATCTTGGGTCTTGCTCTCCATCTCGGGTGTTCCATATGAAAGAGAATTGAACAAAATAGTTTAGCAATTTATACTTACAATATGACATTGTAATGTATTCGAATTTTGCTACACGCTGCAGTCATGATAGCTAAAGCAAATGTTTCTAACTTCTAATGTTCCTATGTGTAATACTAATTAATATCAGGTAAAAGGACTTTATAAGACAATTATTAACTTACGTCTGCCTTGAGATTGGTAATCACATCCATCCATCTTGGGTCTTGCTTTCCATCTTGGGTCTTGGTACTCCATCTTGGGTCTTGCTATCCATCTCGGGTGTTCCATATGAAAGAGAATTAAACAAAATAGTTTAGCAATTTATATTTTCAATATGATATTGTAATGTATTCAAATTTTGCTACACGCTGCAGTCATGATAGCTAAAGCAAATGTTTCTAACTTCTAATGTTCCTATGTGTAATACTAATTAATATCAGGTAAAAGGACTTTATAAGACAATTAGTAACTTACGTCTGCCTTGAGATTGGTAATCACATCCATCCATCTAGGGTCTTGGTATCCATCTTGTGTCTTGGTACTCCATCTTGGGTCTTGCTATCCATCTCGGGTGTTCCATATGAAAGAGAATTAAACAAAATAGTTTAGCAATTTATACTTACAATATGACATTGTAATGTATTCAAATTTTGCTACACGCTGCAGTCATGATAGCTAAAGCAAATGTTTCTAAATTCTAATGTTCCTATGTGTAATACTAATTAATATCAGGTAAAAGGACTTTATAAGACAATTATTAACTTACGTCTGCCTTGAGATTGGTAATCACATCCATCCATCTAGGGTCTTGGTATCCATCTTGGGTCTTGGTACTCCATCTTGGGTCTTGCTATCCATCTCGGGTGTTCCATATGAAAGAGAGTTAAACAAAATAGTTTAGCAATTTATATTTTCAATATGACATTGTAATGTATTCAAATTTTGCTACACGCTGCAGTCATGATAGCTAAAGCAAATGTTTTTAACTTCTATTCTTCCTATGTGTAATACTAATTAATATCAGGTAAAAGGACTTTATAAGACAATTAGTAACTTACGTCTGCCTTGAGATTGGTAATCACATCCATCCATCTTGGGTCTTGCTTTCCATCTTGGGTCTTGGTACTCCATCTTGGGTCTTGCTCTCCATCTCGGGTGTTCCATATGAAAGAGAATTAAACAAAATAGTTTAGCAATTTATACTTACAACATGACATTGTAATGTATTCGAATTTTGCTACACGCTGCAGTCATGATAGCTAAAGCAAATGTTTCTAACTTCTAATGTTCCTATGTGTAATACTAATTAATATCAGGTAAAAGGACTTTATAATACAATTATTAACTTACGTCTGCCTTGAGATTGGTAATCACATCCATCCATCTTGGGTCTTGCTTTCCATCTTGGGTCTTGGTACTCCATCTTGGGTCTTGCTCTCCATCTCGGGTGTTCCATATGAAAGAGAATTGAACAAAATAGTTTAGCAATTTATACTTACAATATGACATTGTAATGTATTCGAATTTTGCTACACGCTGCAGTCATGATAGCTAAAGCAAATGTTTCTAACTTCTAATGTTCCTATGTGTAATACTAATTAATATCAGGTAAAAGGACTTTATAAGACAATTATTAACTTACGTCTGCCTTGAGATTGGTAATCACATCCATCCATCTTGGGTCTTGCTTTCCATCTTGGGTCTTGGTACTCCATCTTGGGTCTTGCTATCCATCTCGGGTGTTCCATATGAAAGAGAATTAAACAAAATAGTTTAGCAATTTATATTTTCAATATGATATTGTAATGTATTCAAATTTTGCTACACGCTGCAGTCATGATAGCTAAAGCAAATGTTTCTAACTTCTAATGTTCCTATGTGTAATACTAATTAATATCAGGTAAAAGGACTTTATAAGACAATTAGTAACTTACGTCTGCCTTGAGATTGGTAATCACATCCATCCATCTAGGGTCTTGGTATCCATCTTGGGTCTTGGTACTCCATCTTGGGTCTTGCTATCCATCTCGGGTGTTCCATATGAAAGAGAATTAAACAAAATAGTTTAGCAATTTATACTTACAATATGACATTGTAATGTATTCAAATTTTGCTACACGCTGCAGTCATGATAGCTAAAGCAAATGTTTCTAAATTCTAATGTTCCTATGTGTAATACTAATTAATATCAGGTAAAAGGACTTTATAAGACAATTAGTAACTTACGTCTGCCTTGAGATTGGTAATCACATCCATCCATCTAGGGTCTTGGTATCCATCTTGGGTCTTGGTACTCCATCTTGGGTCTTGCTATCCATCTCGGGTGTTCCATATGAAAGAGAGTTAAACAAAATAGTTTAGCAATTTATATTTTCAATATGACATTGTAATGTATTCAAATTTTGCTACACGCTGCAGTCATGATAGCTAAAGCAAATGTTTCTAACTTCTATTCTTCCTATGTGTAATACTAATTAATATCAGGTAAAAGGACTTTATAAGACAATTAGTAACTTACGTCTGCCTTGAGATTGGTAATCACATCCATCCATCTTAGGTCTTCCTTTCGATCTTGGGTCTTGGTACTCCATCTTGGGTCTTGCTCTCCATCTCGGGTGTTCCATATGAAAGAGAATTAAACAAAATAGTTTAGCAATTTATACTTACAATATGACATTGTAATGTATTCGAATTTTGCTACACGCTGCAGTCATGATAGCTAAAGCAAATGTTTCTAACTTCTAATGTTCCTATGTGTAATACTAATTAATATCAGGTAAAAGGACTTTATAATACAATTATTAACTTACGTCTGCCTTGAGATTGGTAATCACATCCATCCATCTTGGGTCTTGCTTTCCATCTTGGGTCTTGGTACTCCATCTTGGGTCTTGCTCTCCATCTCGGGTGTTCCATATGAAAGAGAATTAAACAAAATAGTTTAGCAATTTATACTTACAATATGACATTGTAATGTATTTGAATTTTGCTACACGCTGCAGTCATGATAGCTAAAGCAAATGTTTCTAACTTCTAATGTTCCTATGTGTAATACTAATTAATATCAGGTAAAAGGACTTTATAAGACAATTATTAACTTACGTCTGCCTTGAGATTGGTAATCACATCCATCCATCTTGGGTCTTGCTTTCCATCTTGGGTCTTGGTACTCCATCTTGGGTCTTGCTATCCATCTCGGGTGTTCCATATGAAAGAGAATTAAACAAAATAGTTTAGCAATTTATACTTACAATATGACATTGTAATGTATTCAAATTTTGCTACACGCTGCAGTCATGATAGCTAAAGCAAATGTTTCTAAATTCTAATGTTCCTATGTGTAATACTAATTAATATCAGGTAAAAGGACTTTATAAGACAATTAGTAACTTACGTCTGCCTTGAGATTGGTAATCACATCCATCCATCTAGGGTCTTGGTATCCATCTTGGGTCTTGGTACTCCATCTTGGGTCTTGCTATCCATCTCGGGTGTTCCATATGAAAGAGAGTTAAACAAAATAGTTTAGCAATTTATATTTTCAATATGACATTGTAATGTATTCAAATTTTGCTACACGCTGCAGTCATGATAGCTAAAGCAAATGTTTCTAACTTCTATTCTTCCTATGTGTAATACTAATTAATATCAGGTAAAAGGACTTTATAAGACAATTAGTAACTTACGTCTGCCTTGAGATTGGTAATCACATCCATCCATCTTGGGCCTTGCTTTCCATCTTGGGTCTTGGTACTCCATTTTGGGTCTTGCTCTCCATCTCGGGTGTTCCATATGAAAGAGAATTAAACAAAATAGTTTAGCAATTTATACTTACAATATGACATTGTAATGTATTCGAATTTTGCTACACGCTGCAGTCATGATAGCTAAAGCAAATGTTTCTAACTTCTAATGTTCCTATGTGTAATACTAATTAATATCAGGTAAAAGGACTTTATAATACAATTATTAACTTACGTCTGCCTTGAGATTGGTAATCACATCCATCCATCTTGGGTCTTGCTTTCCATCTTGGGTCTTGGTACTCCATCTTGGGTCTTGCTATCCATCTCGGGTGTTCCATATGAAAGAGAATTAAACAAAATAGTTTAGCAATTTATACTTACAATATGACATTGTAATGTATTTGAATTTTGCTACACGCTGCAGTCATGATAGCTAAAGCAAATGTTTCTAACTTCTAATGTTCCTATGTGTAATACTAATTAATATCAGGTAAAAGGACTTTATAATACAATTATTAACTTACGTCTGCCTTGAGATTGGTAATCACATCCATCCATCTTGGGTCTTGCTTTCCATCTTGAGTCTTGGTACTCCATCTTGGGTCTTGCTCTCCATCTCCGGTGTTCCATATGAAAGAGAATTAAACAAAATAGTTTAGCAATTTATATTTTCAATATGATATTGTAATGTATTCAAATTTTGCTACACGCTGCAGTCATGATAGCTAAAGCAAATGTTTCTAACTTCTATTCTTCCTATGTGTAATACTAATTAATATCAGGTAAAAGGACTTTATAATACAATTAGTAACTTACGTCTGCCTTGAGATGGTAATCACATCCATCCATCTTGGGTCTTGCTTTCCATCTTGGGTCTTGGTACTCCATCTTGGATCTTGCTATCCATCTCGGGTGTTCCATATGAAAGAGAATTAAACAAAATAGTTTAGCAATTTATACTTACAATATGACATTGTAATGTATTCGAATTTTGCTACACGCTGCAGTCATGATAGCTAAAGCAAATGTTTCTAACTTCTATTTTTCCTATGTGTAATACTAATTAATATCAGGTAAAAGGACTTTATAAGACAATTAGTAACTTACGTCTGCCTTGAGATTGGTAATCACATCCATCCATCTAGGGTCTTGGTATCCATCTTGGGTCTTGGTACTCCATCTTGGGTCTTGCTATCCATCTCGGGTGTTCCATATGAAAGAGAATTAAACAAAATAGTTTAGCAATTTATACTTACAATATGACATTGCAATGTATTCGAATTTTGCTACACGCTGCAGTCATGATAGCTAAAGCAAATGTTTCTAACTTCTAATGTTCCTATGTGTAATACTAATTAATATCAGGTAAAAGGACTTTATAATACAATTAGTAACTTACGTCTGCCTTGAGATTGGTAATCACATCCATCCATCTTGGGTCTTGCTTTCCATCTTGGGTCTTGGTACTCCATCTTGGGTCTTGCTATCCATCTCGGGTGTTCCATATGAAAGAGAGTTAAACAAAATAGTTTAGCAATTTATATTTTCAATATGACATTGTAATGTATTCAAATTTTGCTACACGCTGCCGTCATGATAGCTAAAGCAAATGTTTCTAACTTCTATTCTTCCTATGTGTAATACTAATTAATATCAGGTAAAAGGACTTTATAAGACAATTAGTAACTTACGTCTGCCTTGAGATTGGTAATCACATCCATCCATCGTGGGTCTTGCTTTCCATCTTGGGTCTTTGTACTCCATCTTGGATCTTGCTATCCATCTCGGGTGTTCCATATGAAAGAGAATTAAACAAAATAGTTTAGCAATTTATACTTACAATATGACATTGTAATGTATTCGAATTTTGCTACACGCTGTAGTCATGATAGCTAAAGCAAATGTTTCTAACTTCTAATGTTCCTATGTGTAATACTAATTAATATCAGGTAAAAGGACTTTATAAGACAATTAGTAACTTACGTCTGCCTTGAGATTGGTAATCACATCCATCCATCTAGGGTCTTGGTATCCATCTTGGGTCTTGGTACTCCATCTTGGGTCTTGCTATCCATCTCGGGTGTTCCATATGAAAGAGAGTTAAACAAAATAGTTTAGCAATTTATATTTTCAATATGACATTGTAATGTATTCAAATTTTGCTACACGCTGCAGTCATGATAGCTAAAGCAAATGTTTCTAACTTCTATTCTTCCTATGTGTAATACTAATTAATATCAGGTAAAAGGACTTTATAAGACAATTAGTAACTTACGTCTGCCTTGAGATTGATTTGATTTGATTTGATTTATTACTCTAGGTCAATGCATCCATAAATGGATTTTCATGCATTGAATATAAAAATACAAAACATACGTTAAAATACAAAGACACATAATTTAAAAATATGGGAGAGTAACAAAATTTACAGGGCAGAGTACAAAGATAAAATAAAAGTTATAAAAAGTAAAACACGAGAGATGCTAGAATTATGAAGTTAAAAACGGTTTAAGACATTAAAAACTAAGTGTTTACTAAGTAGTCGTATTTGCGGAAATACATGAGCGGTATTTGAAAGAACGACTGTGTGCCTTTGGAATGTGGTATTTGGTCCGAGTATTGTATTGGTGTATTGTTGAGTTTTTGGTGACAAGATCAGATAAATAGAGTGGTACTTTTTTGCTTATACATTTACTGACAATATTTTTGAAGTGTTGATCGTGTCTTTCCTGAATAGTTGGCCAATTTAGAGAATTTCTGGCAAGTGTTACATGGTCTGATTTTTTAAGGCCACATTGAATTCGTACAGCAAAATTTATGATACCTTGAAGACTACTTTTCAAAGTGAGATTACAATTAGAAAAGACTGTGTCACAGTAGTCTAAAAGGGAGAAGACAGTAGCAGCTATTACATTCTTTCTGACTTTTTCCGGTATACAACGCCTAACACGTGCCAGTCTTGTTAGACGGAAACCACATGCCCTACGGAGATAAGACACATGGTTTGACCAACTGAGTTCAGGGTCCAGTTTCAAGCCTAAGCAGGTAGCAGACTTAGTAGCTTTGATAGTAATATCTTGAAAGGACAGAGAATTAATGTGATTTGGTAATCACATCCATCCATCTTGGGTCTTTCTTTCGATCTTGGGTCTTGGTACTCCATCTTGGGTCTTGCTCTCCATCTCGGGTGTTCCATATGAAAGAGAATTAAACAAAATAGTTTAGCAATTTATACTTACAATATGACATTGTAATGTATTCGAATTTTGCTACACGCTGCAGTCATGATAGCTAAAGCAAATGTTTCTAACTTCTAATGTTCCTATGTGTAATACTAATTAATATCAGGTAAAAGGACTTTATAATACAATTATTAACTTACGTCTGCCTTGAGATTGGTAATCACATCCATCCATCTTGGGTCTTGCTTTCCATCTTGGGTCTTGGTACTCCATCTTGGGTCTTGCTCTCCATCTCGGGTGTTCCATATGAAAGAGAATTAAACAAAATAGTTTAGCAATTTATACTTACAATATGACATTGTAATGTATTTGAATTTTGCTACACGCTGCAGTCATGATAGCTAAAGCAAATGTTTCTAACTTCTAATGTTCCTATGTGTAATACTAATTAATATCAGGTAAAAGGACTTTATAAGACAATTATTAACTTACGTCTGCCTTGAGATTGGTAATCACATCCATCCATCTTGGGTCTTGCTTTCCATCTTGGGTCTTGGTACTCCATCTTGGGTCTTGCTATCCATCTCGGGTGTTCCATATGAAAGAGAATTAAACAAAATAGTTTAGCAATTTATACTTACAATATGACATTGTAATGTATTCAAATTTTGCTACACGCTGCAGTCACGATAGCTAAAGCAAATGTTTCTAAATTCTAATGTTCCTATGTGTAATACTAATTAATATCAGGTAAAAGGACTTTATAAGACAATTAGTAACTTACGTCTGCCTTGAGATTGGTAATCACATCCATCCATCTAGGGTCTTGGTATCCATCTTGGGTCTTGGTACTCCATCTTGGGTCTTGCTATCCATCTCGGGTGTTCCATATGAAAGAGAGTTAAACAAAATAGTTTAGCAATTTATATTTTCAATATGACATTGTAATGTATTCAAATTTTGCTACACGCTGCAGTCATGATAGCTAAAGCAAATGTTTCTAACTTCTATTCTTCCTATGTGTAATACTAATTAATATCAGGTAAAAGGACTTTATAAGACAATTAGTAACTTACGTCTGCCTTGAGATTGGTAATCACATCCATCCATCTTGGGTCTTGCTTTCCATCTTGGGTCTTGGTACTCCATTTTGGGTCTTGCTCTCCATCTCGGGTGTTCCATATGAAAGAGAATTAAACAAAATAGTTTAGCAATTTATACTTACAATATGACATTGTAATGTATTCGAATTTTGCTACACGCTGCAGTCATGATAGCTAAAGCAAATGTTTCTAACTTCTAATGTTCCTATGTGTAATACTAATTAATATCAGGTAAAAGGACTTTATAATACAATTATTAACTTACGTCTGCCTTGAGATTGGTAATCACATCCATCCATCTTGGGTCTTGCTTTCCATCTTGGGTCTTGGTACTCCATCTTGGGTCTTGCTATCCATCTCGGGTGTTCCATATGAAAGAGAATTAAACAAAATAGTTTAGCAATTTATACTTACAATATGACATTGTAATGTATTTGAATTTTGCTACACGCTGCAGTCATGATAGCTAAAGCAAATGTTTCTAACTTCTAATGTTCCTATGTGTAATACTAATTAATATCAGGTAAAAGGACTTTATAATACAATTATTAACTTACGTCTGCCTTGAGATTGGTAATCACATCCATCCATCTTGGGTCTTGCTTTCCATCTTGAGTCTTGGTACTCCATCTTGGGTCTTGCTCTCCATCTCCGGTGTTCCATATGAAAGAGAATTAAACAAAATAGTTTAGCAATTTATATTTTCAATATGATATTGTAATGTATTCAAATTTTGCTACACGCTGCAGTCATGATAGCTAAAGCAAATGTTTCTAACTTCTATTCTTCCTATGTGTAATACTAATTAATATCAGGTAAAAGGACTTTATAATACAATTAGTAACTTACGTCTGCCTTGAGATGGTAATCACATCCATCCATCTTGGGTCTTGCTTTCCATCTTGGGTCTTGGTACTCCATCTTGGATCTTGCTATCCATCTCGGGTGTTCCATATGAAAGAGAATTAAACAAAATAGTTTAGCAATTTATACTTACAATATGACATTGTAATGTATTCGAATTTTGCTACACGCTGCAGTCATGATAGCTAAAGCAAATGTTTCTAACTTCTATTTTTCCTATGTGTAATACTAATTAATATCAGGTAAAAGGACTTTATAAGACAATTAGTAACTTACGTCTGCCTTGAGATTGGTAATCACATCCATCCATCTAGGGTCTTGGTATCCATCTTGGGTCTTGGTACTCCATCTTGGGTCTTGCTATCCATCTCGGGTGTTCCATATGAAAGAGAATTAAACAAAATAGTTTAGCAATTTATACTTACAATATGACATTACAATGTATTCGAATTTTGCTACACGCTGCAGTCATGATAGCTAAAGCAAATGTTTCTAACTTCTAATGTTCCTATGTGTAATACTAATTAATATCAGGTAAAAGGACTTTATAATACAATTAGTAACTTACGTCTGCCTTGAGATTGGTAATCACATCCATCCATCTTGGGTCTTGCTTTCCATCTTGGGTCTTGGTACTCCATCTTGGGTCTTGCTATCCATCTCGGGTGTTCCATATGAAAGAGAGTTAAACAAAATAGTTTAGCAATTTATATTTTCAATATGACATTGTAATGTATTCAAATTTTGCTACACGCTGCAGTCATGATAGCTAAAGCAAATGTTTCTAACTTCTATTCTTCCTATGTGTAATACTAATTAATATCAGGTAAAAGGACTTTATAAGACAATTAGTAACTTACGTCTGCCTTGAGATTGGTAATCACATCCATCCATCGTGGGTCTTGCTTTCCATCTTGGGTCTTTGTACTCCATCTTGGATCTTGCTATCCATCTCGGGTGTTCCATATGAAAGAGAATTAAACAAAATAGTTTAGCAATTTATACTTACAATATGACATTGTAATGTATTCGAATTTTGCTACACGCTGTAGTCATGATAGCTAAAGCAAATGTTTCTAACTTCTATTTTTCCTATGTGTAATACTAATTAATATCAGGTAAAAGGACTTTATAAGACAATTAGTAACTTACGTCTGCCCTGAGATTGGTAATCACATCCATCCATCTAGGGTCTTGGTATCCATCTTGGGTCTTGGTACTCCATCTTGGGTCTTGCTATCCATCTCGGGTGTTCCATATGAAAGAGAATTAAACAAAATAGTTTAGCAATTTATACTTACAATATGACATTGCAATGTATTCGAATTTTGCTACACGCTGCAGTCATGATAGCTAAAGCAAATGTTTCTAACTTCTAATGTTCCTATGTGTAATACTAATTAATATCAGGTAAAAGGACTTTATAATACAATTAGTAACTTACGTCTGCCTTGAGATTGGTAATCACATCCATCCATCTTGGGTCTTGCTTTCCATCTTGGGTCTTGGTACTCCATCTTGGGTCTTGCTATCCATCTCGGGTGTTCCATATGAAAGAGAGTTAAACAAAATAGTTTAGCAATTTATATTTTCAATATGACATTGTAATGTATTCAAATTTTGCTACACGCTGCAGTCATGATAGCTAAAGCAAATGTTTCTAACTTCTATTCTTCCTATGTGTAATACTAATTAATATCAGGTAAAAGGACTTTATAAGACAATTAGTAACTTACGTCTGCCTTGAGATTGGTAATCACATCCATCCATCGTGGGTCTTGCTTTCCATCTTGGGTCTTTGTACTCCATCTTGGGTCTTGCTCTCCATCTCGGGTGTTCCATATGAAAGAGAATTAAACAAAATAGTTTAGCAATTTATACTTACAATATGACATTGTAATGTATTCGAATTTTGCTACACGCTGCAGTCATGATAGCTAAAGCAAATGTTTCTAACTTGTAATGTTCCTATGTGTAATACTAATTAATATCAGGTAAAAGGACTTTATAATACAATTATTAACTTACGTCTGCCTTGAGATTGGTAATCACATCCATCCATCGTGGGTCTTGCTTTCCATCTTGGGTCTTGGTACTCCATCTTGGGTCTTGCTCTCCATCTCGGGTGTTCCATATGAAAGAGAATTAAACAAAATAGTTTAGCAATTTATACTTACAATATGACATTGTAATGTATTCGAATTTTGCTACACGCTGCAGTCATGGTAGCTAAAGCAAATGTTTCTAACTTCTAATGTTCCTATGTGTAATACTAATTAATATCAGGTAAAAGGACTTTATAAGACAATTATTAACTTACGTCTGCCTTGAGATTGGTAATCACATCCATCCATCTTGGGTCTTGCTTTCCATCTTGGGTCTTGGTACTCCATCTTGGGTCTTGCTATCCATCTCGGGTGTTCCATATGAAAGAGAATTAAACAAAATAGTTTAGCAATTTATATTTTCAATATGATATTGTAATGTATTCAAATTTTGCTACACGCTGCAGTCATGATAGCTAAAGCAAATGTTTCTAACTTCTAATGTTCCTATGTGTAATACTAATTAATATCAGGTAAAAGGACTTTATAATACAATTAGTAACTTACGTCTGCCTTGAGATTGGTAATCACATCCATCCATCTTGGGTCTTGCTTTCCATCTTGGGTCTTGGTACTCCATCTTGGATCTTGCTATCCATCTCGGGTGTTCCATATGAAAGAGAATTAAACAAAATAGTTTAGCAATTTATACTTACAATATGACATTGTAATGTATTCAAATTTTGCTACACGCTGCAGTCATGATAGCTAAAGCAAATGTTTCTAAATTCTAATGTTCCTATGTGTAATACTAATTAATATCAGGTAAAAGGACTTTATAAGACAATTATTAACTTACGTCTGCCTTGAGATTGGTAATCACATCCATCCATCTAGGGTCTTGGTATCCATCTTGGGTCTTGGTACTCCATCTTGGGTCTTGCTATCCATCTCGGGTGTTCCATATGAAAGAGAGTTAAACAAAATAGTTTAGCAATTTATATTTTCAATATGACATTGTAATGTATTCAAATTTTGCTACACGCTGCAGTCATGATAGCTAAAGCAAATGTTTTTAACTTCTATTCTTCCTATGTGTAATACTAATTAATATCAGGTAAAAGGACTTTATAAGACAATTAGTAACTTACGTCTGCCTTGAGATTGGTAATCACATCCATCCATCTTGGGTCTTGCTTTCCATCTTGGGTCTTGGTACTCCATCTTGGGTCTTGCTCTCCATCTCGGGTGTTCCATATGAAAGAGAATTAAACAAAATAGTTTAGCAATTTATACTTACAACATGACATTGTAATGTATTCGAATTTTGCTACACGCTGCAGTCATGATAGCTAAAGCAAATGTTTCTAACTTCTAATGTTCCTATGTGTAATACTAATTAATATCAGGTAAAAGGACTTTATAATACAATTATTAACTTACGTCTGCCTTGAGATTGGTAATCACATCCATCCATCTTGGGTCTTGCTTTCCATCTTGGGTCTTGGTACTCCATCTTGGGTCTTGCTCTCCATCTCGGGTGTTCCATATGAAAGA
Organism: Glandiceps talaboti; assembly: GCF_964340395.1. Lineage (NCBI taxonomy): Eukaryota > Metazoa > Hemichordata > Enteropneusta > Spengelidae > Glandiceps > Glandiceps talaboti. Next base: position 20,363,271 of record NC_135562.1, on the reverse strand, counting down.
GAATTAAACAAAATAGTTTAGCAATTTATACTTACAATATGACATTGTAATGTGTTCGAATTTTGCTACACGCTGCAGTCATGATAGCTAAAGCAAATGTTTCTAACTTCTAATGTTCCTATGTGTAATACTAATTAATATCAGGTAAAAGGACTTTATAAGACAATTATTAACTTACGTCTGCCTTGAGATTGGTAATCACATCCATCCATCTTGGGTCTTGCTTTCCATCTTGGGTCTTGGTACTCCATCTTGGGTCTTGCTATCCATCTCGGGTGTTCCATATGAAAGAGAATTAAACAAAATAGTTTAGCAATTTATACTTACAATATGACATTGCAATGTATTCGAATTTTGCTACACGCTGCAGTCATGATAGCTAAAGCAAATGTTTCTAACTTCTAATGTTCCTATGTGTAATACTAATTAATATCAGGTAAAAGGACTTTATAAGACAATTATTAACTTACGTCTGCCTTGAGATTGGTAATCACATCCATCCATCTTGGGTCTTGCTTTCCATCTTGGGTCTTGGTACTCCATCTTGGGTCTTGCTCTCCATCTCGGGTGTTCCATATGAAAGAGAATTAAACAAAATAGTTTAGCAATTTATACTTACAATATGACATTGTAATGTATTCGAATTTTGCTACACGCTGCAGTCATGATAGCTAAAGCAAATGTTTCTAACTTCTAATGTTCCTATGTGTAATACTAATTAATATCAGGTAAAAGGACTTTATAAGACAATTATTAACTTACGTCTGCCTTGAGATTGGTAATCACATCCATCCATCTTGGGTCTTGCTTTCCATCTTGGGTCTTGGTACTCCATCTTGGGTCTTGCTATCCATCTCGGGTGTTCCATATGAAAGAGAATTAAACAAAATAGTTTAGCAATTTATACTTACAATATGACATTGCAATGTATTCGAATTTTGCTACACGCTGCAGTCATGATAGCTAAAGCAAATGTTTCTAACTTCTAATGTTCCTATGTGTAATACTAATTAATATCAGGTAAAAGGACTTTATAAGACAATTATTAACTTACGTCTGCCTTGAGATTGGTAATCACATCCATCCATCTTGGGTCTTGCTTTCCATCTTGGGTCTTGGTACTCCATCTTGGGTCTTGCTATCCATCTCGGGTGTTCCATATGAAAGAGAATTAAACAAAATAGTTTAGCAATTTATACTTACAATATGACATTGTAATGTATTCGAATTTTGCTACACGCTGCAGTCATGGTAGCTAAAGCAAATGTTTCTAACTTCTAATGTTCCTATGTGTAATACTAATTAATATCAGGTAAAAGGACTTTATAAGACAATTATTAACTTACGTCTGCCTTGAGATTGGTAATCACATCCATCCATCTTGGGTCTTGCTTTCCATCTTGGGTCTTGGTACTCCATCTTGGGTCTTGCTATCCATCTCGGGTGTTCCATATGAAAGAGAATTAAACAAAATAGTTTAGCAATTTATATTTTCAATATGATATTGTAATGTATTCAAATTTTGCTACACGCTGCAGTCATGATAGCTAAAGCAAATGTTTCTAACTTGTAATGTTCCTATGTGTAATACTAATTAATATCAGGTAAAAGAACTTTATAATACAATTAGTAACTTACGTCTGCCTTGAGATTGGTAATCACATCCATCCATCTTGGGTCTTGCTTTCCATCTTGGGTCTTGGTACTCCATCTTGGGTCTTGCTATCCATCTCGGGTGTTCCATATGAAAGAGAATTAAACAAAATAGTTTAGCAATTTATACTTACAATATGACATTGTAATGTATTCAAATTTTGCTACACGCTGCAGTCATGATAGCTAAAGCAAATGCTTCTAACTTCTATTTTTCCTATGTGTAATACTAATTAATATCAGGTAAAAGGACTTTATAATACAATTATTAACTTACGTCTGCCTTGAGATTGGTAATCACATCCATCCATCTTGGGTCTTGCTTTCCATCTTGGGTCTTGGTACTCCATCTTGGGTCTTGCTATCCATCTCGGGTGTTCCATATGAAAGAGAATTAAACAAAATAGTTTAGCAATTTATACTTACAATATGACATTGTAATGTATTCGAATTTTGCTACACGCTGCAGTCATGGTAGCTAAAGCAAATGTTTCTAACTTCTAATGTTCCTATGTGTAATACTAATTAATATCAGGTAAAAGGACTTTATAAGACAATTATTAACTTACGTCTGCCTTGAGATTGGTAATCACATCCATCCATCTTGGGTCTTGCTTTCCATCTTGGGTCTTGGTACTCCATCTTGGGTCTTGCTATCCATCTCGGGTGTTCCATATGAAAGAGAATTAAACAAAATAGTTTAGCAATTTATATTTTCAATATGATATTGTAATGTATTCAAATTTTGCTACACGCTGCAGTCATGATAGCTAAAGCAAATGTTTCTAACTTCTAATGTTCCTATGTGTAATACTAATTAATATCAGGTAAAAGGACTTTATAATACAATTAGTAACTTACGTCTGCCTTGAGATTGGTAATCACATCCATCCATCTTGGGTCTTGCTTTCCATCTTGGGTCTTGGTACTCCATCTTGGATCTTGCTATCCATCTCGGGTGTTCCATATGAAAGAGAATTAAACAAAATAGTTTAGCAATTTATACTTACAATATGACATTGTAATGTATTCAAATTTTGCTACACGCTGCAGTCATGATAGCTAAAGCAAATGTTTCTAAATTCTAATGTTCCTATGTGTAATACTAATTAATATCAGGTAAAAGGACTTTATAAGACAATTAGTAACTTACGTCTGCCTTGAGATTGGTAATCACATCCATCCATCTTGGGTCTTGCTTTCCATCTTGGGTCTTGGTACTCCATCTTGGGTCTTGCTCTCCATCTCGGGTGTTCCATATGAAAGAGAATTAAACAAAATAGTTTAGCAATTTATACTTACAACATGACATTGTAATGTATTCGAATTTTGCTACACGCTGCAGTCATGATAGCTAAAGCAAATGTTTCTAACTTCTAATGTTCCTATGTGTAATACTAATTAATATCAGGTAAAAGGACTTTATAATACAATTAGTAACTTACGTCTGCCTTGAGATTGGTAATCACATCCATCCATCTTGGGTCTTGCTTTCCATCTTGGGTCTTGGTACTCCATCTTGGGTCTTGCTATCCATCTCGGGTGTTCCATATGAAAGAGAATTAAACAAAATAGTTTAGCAATTTATACTTACAATATGACATTGTAATGTATTCGAATTTTGCTACACGCTGCAGTCATGATAGCTAAAGCAAATGTTTCTAAATTCTAATGTTCCTATGTGTAATACTAATTAATATCAGGTAAAAGGACTTTATAATACAATTAGTAACTTACGTCTGCCTTGAGATTGGTAATCACATCCATCCATCTAGGGTCTTGGTATTCATCTTGGGTCTTGGTACTCCATCTTGGGTCTTGCTATCCATCTCGGGTGTTCCATATGAAAGAGAATTAAACAAAATAGTTTAGCAATTTATACTTACAATATGACATTGTAATGTATTCAAATTTTGCTACACGCTGCAGTCATGATAGCTAAAGCAAATGTTTCTAAATTCTAATGTTCCTATGTGTAATACTAATTAATATCAGGTAAAAGGACTTTATAAGACAATTAGTAACTTACGTCTGCCTTGAGATTGGTAATCACATCCATCCATCTAGGGTCTTGGTATCCATCTTGGGTCTTGGTACACCATCTTGGGTCTTGCTATCCATCTCGGGTGTTCCATATGAAAGAGAGTTAAACAAAATAGTTTAGCAATTTATATTTTCAATATGACATTGTAATGTATTCAAATTTTGCTACACGCTGCAGTCATGATAGCGAAAGCAAATGTTTCTAACTTCTATTCTTCCTATGTGTAATACTAATTAATATCAGGTAAAAGGACTTTATAAGACAATTAGTAACTTACGTCTGCCTTGAGATTGGTAATCACATCCATCCATCTTGGGTCTTGCTTTCGATCTTGGGTCTTGGTACTCCATCTTGGGTCTTGCTCTCCATCTCGGGTGTTCCATATGAAAGAGAATTAAACAAAATAGTTTAGCAATTTATACTTACAATATGACATTGTAATGTATTCGAATTTTGCTACACGCTGCAGTCATGATAGCTAAAGCAAATGTTTCTAAATTCTAATGTTCCTATGTGTAATACTAATTAATATCAGGTAAAAGGACTTTATAAGACAATTATTAACTTACGTCTGCCTTGAGATTGGTAATCACATCCATCCATCTTGGGTCTTGCTTTCCATCTTGGGTCTTGGTACTCCATCTTGGGTCTTGCTATCCATCTCGGGTGTTCCATATGAAAGAGAATTAAACAAAATAGTTTAGCAATTTATATTTTCAATATGATATTGTAATGTATTCAAATTTTGCTACACGCTGCAGTCATGATAGCTAAAGCAAATGTTTCTAACTTCTAATGTTCCTATGTGTAATACTAATTAATATCAGGTAAAAGGACTTTATAATACAATTAGTAACTTACGTCTGCCTTGAGATTGGTAATCACATCCATCCATCTTGGGTCTTGCTTTCCATCTTGGGTCTTGGTACTCCATCTTGGATCTTGCTATCCATCTCGGGTGTTCCATATGAAAGAGAATTAAACAAAATAGTTTAGCAATTTATACTTACAATATGACATTGTAATGTATTCAAATTTTGCTACACGCTGCAGTCATGATAGCTAAAGCAAATGTTTCTAAATTCTAATGTTCCTATGTGTAATACTAATTAATATCAGGTAAAAGGACTTTATAAGACAATTAGTAACTTACGTCTGCCTTGAGATTGGTAATCACATCCATCCATCTTGGGTCTTGCTTTCCATCTTGGGTCTTGGTACTCCATCTTGGGTCTTGCTCTCCATCTCGGGTGTTCCATATGAAAGAGAATTAAACAAAATAGTTTAGCAATTTATACTTACAACATGACATTGTAATGTATTCGAATTTTGCTACACGCTGCAGTCATGATAGCTAAAGCAAATGTTTCTAACTTCTAATGTTCCTATGTGTAATACTAATTAATATCAGGTAAAAGGACTTTATAATACAATTATTAACTTACGTCTGCCTTGAGATTGGTAATCACATCCATCCATCTTGGGTCTTGCTTTCCATCTTGGGTCTTGGTACTCCATCTTGGGTCTTGCTATCCATCTCGGGTGTTCCATATGAAAGAGAATTAAACAAAATAGTTTAGCAATTTATACTTACAATATGACATTGTAATGTATTCGAATTTTGCTACACGCTGCAGTCATGATAGCTAAAGCAAATGTTTCTAAATTCTAATGTTCCTATGTGTAATACTAATTAATATCAGGTAAAAGGACTTTATAATACAATTAGTAACATACGTCTGCCTTGAGATTGGTAATCACATCCATCCATCTAGGGTCTTGGTATTCATCTTGGGTCTTGGTACTCCATCTTGGGTCTTGCTATCCATCTCGGGTGTTCCGTATGAAAGAGAGTTAAACAAAATAGTTTAGCAATTTATATTTTCAATATGACATAGTAATGTATTCAAATTTTGCTACACGCTGCAGTCATGATAGCTAAAGCAAATGTTTCTAACTTCTATTCTTCCTATGTGTAATACTAATTAATATCAGGTAAAAGGACTTTATAAGACAATTAGTAACTTACGTCTGCCTTGAGATTGGTAATCACATCCATCCATCTTGGGTCTTGCTTTCCATCTTGGGTCTTGGTACTCCATCTTGGGTCTTGCTCTCCATCTCGGGTGTTCCATATGAAAGAGAATTAAACAAAATAGTTTAGCAATTTATACTTACAATATGACATTGTAATGTATTCGAATTTTGCTACACGCTGCAGTCATGATAGCTAAAGCAAATGTTTCTAACTTGTAATGTTCCTATGTGTAATACTAATTAATATCAGGTAAAAGGACTTTATAATACAATTATTAACTTACGTCTGCCTTGAGATTGGTAATCACATCCATCCATCTTGGGTCTTGCTTTCCATCTTGGGTCTTGGTACTCCATCTTGGGTCTTGCTCTCCATCTCGGGTGTTCCATATGAAAGAGAATTAAACAAAATAGTTTAGCAATTTATACTTACAATATGACATTGTAATGTATTCGAATTTTGCTACACGCTGCAGTCATGATAGCTAAAGCAAATGTTTCTAACTTCTAATGTTCCTATGTGTAATACTAATTAATATCAGGTAAAAGGACTTTATAAGACAATTATTAACTTACGTCTGCCTTGAGATTGGTAATCACATCCATCCATCTTGGGTCTTGCTTTCCATCTTGGGTCTTGGTACTCCATCTTGGGTCTTGCTATCCATCTCGGGTGTTCCATATGAAAGAGAATTAAACAAAATAGTTTAGCAATTTATACTTACAATATGACATTGCAATGTATTCGAATTTTGCTACACGCTGCAGTCATGATAGCTAAAGCAAATGTTTCTAACTTCTAATGTTCCTATGTGTAATACTAATTAATATCAGGTAAAAGGACTTTATAAGACAATTATTAACTTACGTCTGCCTTGAGATTGGTAATCACATCCATCCATCTTGGGTCTTGCTTTCCATCTTGGGTCTTGGTACTCCATCTTGGGTCTTGCTATCCATCTCGGGTGTTCCATATGAAAGAGAATTAAACAAAATAGTTTAGCAATTTATACTTACAATATGACATTGTAATGTATTCGAATTTTGCTACACGCTGCAGTCATGGTAGCTAAAGCAAATGTTTCTAACTTCTAATGTTCCTATGTGTAATACTAATTAATATCAGGTAAAAGGACTTTATAAGACAATTATTAACTTACGTCTGCCTTGAGATTGGTAATCACATCCATCCATCTTGGGTCTTGCTTTCCATCTTGGGTCTTGGTACTCCATCTTGGGTCTTGCTATCCATCTCGGGTGTTCCATATGAAAGAGAATTAAACAAAATAGTTTAGCAATTTATATTTTCAATATGATATTGTAATGTATTCAAATTTTGCTACACGCTGCAGTCATGATAGCTAAAGCAAATGTTTCTAACTTGTAATGTTCCTATGTGTAATACTAATTAATATCAGGTAAAAGAACTTTATAATACAATTAGTAACTTACGTCTGCCTTGAGATTGGTAATCACATCCATCCATCTTGGGTCTTGCTTTCCATCTTGGGTCTTGGTACTCCATCTTGGGTCTTGCTATCCATCTCGGGTGTTCCATATGAAAGAGAATTAAACAAAATAGTTTAGCAATTTATACTTACAATATGACATTGTAATGTATTCAAATTTTGCTACACGCTGCAGTCATGATAGCTAAAGCAAATGTTTCTAACTTCTATTTTTCCTATGTGTAATACTAATTAATATCAGGTAAAAGGACTTTATAATACAATTATTAACTTACGTCTGCCTTGAGATTGGTAATCACATCCATCCATCTTGGGTCTTGCTTTCCATCTTGGGTCTTGGTACTCCATCTTGGGTCTTGCTATCCATCTCGGGTGTTCCATATGAAAGAGAATTAAACAAAATAGTTTAGCAATTTATACTTACAATATGACATTGTAATGTATTCGAATTTTGCTACACGCTGCAGTCATGGTAGCTAAAGCAAATGTTTCTAACTTCTAATGTTCCTATGTGTAATACTAATTAATATCAGGTAAAAGGACTTTATAAGACAATTATTAACTTACGTCTGCCTTGAGATTGGTAATCACATCCATCCATCTTGGGTCTTGCTTTCCATCTTGGGTCTTGGTACTCCATCTTGGGTCTTGCTATCCATCTCGGGTGTTCCATATGAAAGAGAATTAAACAAAATAGTTTAGCAATTTATATTTTCAATATGATATTGTAATGTATTCAAATTTTGCTACACGCTGCAGTCATGATAGCTAAAGCAAATGTTTCTAACTTCTAATGTTCCTATGTGTAATACTAATTAATATCAGGTAAAAGGACTTTATAATACAATTAGTAACTTACGTCTGCCTTGAGATTGGTAATCACATCCATCCATCTTGGGTCTTGCTTTCCATCTTGGGTCTTGGTACTCCATCTTGGATCTTGCTATCCATCTCGGGTGTTCCATATGAAAGAGAATTAAACAAAATAGTTTAGCAATTTATACTTACAATATGACATTGTAATGTATTCAAATTTTGCTACACGCTGCAGTCATGATAGCTAAAGCAAATGTTTCTAAATTCTAATGTTCCTATGTGTAATACTAATTAATATCAGGTAAAAGGACTTTATAAGACAATTATTAACTTACGTCTGCCTTGAGATTGGTAATCACATCCATCCATCTAGGGTCTTGGTATCCATCTTGGGTCTTGGTACTCCATCTTGGGTCTTGCTATCCATCTCGGGTGTTCCATATGAAAGAGAGTTAAACAAAATAGTTTAGCAATTTATATTTTCAATATGACATTGTAATGTATTCAAATTTTGCTACACGCTGCAGTCATGATAGCTAAAGCAAATGTTTTTAACTTCTATTCTTCCTATGTGTAATACTAATTAATATCAGGTAAAAGGACTTTATAAGACAATTAGTAACTTACGTCTGCCTTGAGATTGGTAATCACATCCATCCATCTTGGGTCTTGCTTTCCATCTTGGGTCTTGGTACTCCATCTTGGGTCTTGCTCTCCATCTCGGGTGTTCCATATGAAAGAGAATTAAACAAAATAGTTTAGCAATTTATACTTACAACATGACATTGTAATGTATTCGAATTTTGCTACACGCTGCAGTCATGATAGCTAAAGCAAATGTTTCTAACTTCTAATGTTCCTATGTGTAATACTAATTAATATCAGGTAAAAGGACTTTATAATACAATTATTAACTTACGTCTGCCTTGAGATTGGTAATCACATCCATCCATCTTGGGTCTTGCTTTCCATCTTGGGTCTTGGTACTCCATCTTGGGTCTTGCTCTCCATCTCGGGTGTTCCATATGAAAGAGAATTAAACAAAATAGTTTAGCAATTTATACTTACAATATGACATTGTAATGTATTCGAATTTTGCTACACGCTGCAGTCATGATAGCTAAAGCAAATGTTTCTAACTTCTAATGTTCCTATGTGTAATACTAATTAATATCAGGTAAAAGGACTTTATAAGACAATTATTAACTTACGTCTGCCTTGAGATTGGTAATCACATCCATCCATCTTGGGTCTTGCTTTCCATCTTGGGTCTTGGTACTCCATCTTGGGTCTTGCTATCCATCTCGGGTGTTCCATATGAAAGAGAATTAAACAAAATAGTTTAGCAATTTATACTTACAATATGACATTGCAATGTATTCGAATTTTGCTACACGCTGCAGTCATGATAGCTAAAGCAAATGTTTCTAACTTCTAATGTTCCTATGTGTAATACTAATTAATATCAGGTAAAAGGACTTTATAAGACAATTATTAACTTACGTCTGCCTTGAGATTGGTAATCACATCCATCCATCTTGGGTCTTGCTTTCCATCTTGGGTCTTGGTACTCCATCTTGGGTCTTGCTCTCCATCTCGGGTGTTCCATATGAAAGAGAATTAAACAAAATAGTTTAGCAATTTATACTTACAATATGACATTGTAATGTATTCGAATTTTGCTACACGCTGCAGTCATGATAGCTAAAGCAAATGTTTCTAACTTCTAATGTTCCTATGTGTAATACTAATTAATATCAGGTAAAAGGACTTTATAAGACAATTATTAACTTACGTCTGCCTTGAGATTGGTAATCACATCCATCCATCTTGGGTCTTGCTTTCCATCTTGGGTCTTGGTACTCCATCTTGGGTCTTGCTATCCATCTCGGGTGTTCCATATGAAAGAGAATTAAACAAAATAGTTTAGCAATTTATACTTACAATATGACATTGTAATGTATTCGAATTTTGCTACACGCTGCAGTCATGGTAGCTAAAGCAAATGTTTCTAACTTCTAATGTTCCTATGTGTAATACTAATTAATATCAGGTAAAAGGACTTTATAAGACAATTATTAACTTACGTCTGCCTTGAGATTGGTAATCACATCCATCCATCTTGGGTCTTGCTTTCCATCTTGGGTCTTGGTACTCCATCTTGGGTCTTGCTATCCATCTCGGGTGTTCCATATGAAAGAGAATTAAACAAAATAGTTTAGCAATTTATATTTTCAATATGATATTGTAATGTATTCAAATTTTGCTACACGCTGCAGTCATGATAGCTAAAGCAAATGTTTCTAACTTGTAATGTTCCTATGTGTAATACTAATTAATATCAGGTAAAAGAACTTTATAATACAATTAGTAACTTACGTCTGCCTTGAGATTGGTAATCACATCCATCCATCTTGGGTCTTGCTTTCCATCTTGGGTCTTGGTACTCCATCTTGGGTCTTGCTATCCATCTCGGGTGTTCCATATGAAAGAGAATTAAACAAAATAGTTTAGCAATTTATACTTACAATATGACATTGTAATGTATTCAAATTTTGCTACACGCTGCAGTCATGATAGCTAAAGCAAATGTTTCTAACTTCTATTTTTCCTATGTGTAATACTAATTAATATCAGGTAAAAGGACTTTATAATACAATTATTAACTTACGTCTGCCTTGAGATTGGTAATCACATCCATCCATCTTGGGTCTTGCTTTCCATCTTGGGTCTTGGTACTCCATCTTGGGTCTTGCTATCCATCTCGGGTGTTCCATATGAAAGAGAATTAAACAAAATAGTTTAGCAATTTATACTTACAATATGACATTGTAATGTATTCAAATTTTGCTACACGCTGCAGTCATGATAGCTAAAGCAAATGTTTCTAACTTCTATTTTTCCTATGTGTAATACTAATTAATATCAGGTAAAAGGACTTTATAATACAATTATTAACTTACGTCTACCTTGAGATTGGTAATCACATCCATCCATCTTGGGTCTTGCTTTCCATCTTGGGTCTTGGTACTCCATCTTGGGTCTTGCTATCCATCTCGGGTGTTCCATATGAAAGAGAATTAAACAAAATAGTTTAGCAATTTATACTTACAATATGACATTGTAATGTATTCGAATTTTGCTACACGCTGCAGTCATGGTAGCTAAAGCAAATGTTTCTAACTTCTAATGTTCCTATGTGTAATACTAATTAATATCAGGTAAAAGGACTTTATAAGACAATTATTAACTTACGTCTGCCTTGAGATTGGTAATCACATCCATCCATCTTGGGTCTTGCTTTCCATCTTGGGTCTTGGTACTCCATCTTGGGTCTTGCTATCCATCTCGGGTGTTCCATATGAAAGAGAATTAAACAAAATAGTTTAGCAATTTATATTTTCAATATGATATTGTAATGTATTCAAATTTTGCTACACGCTGCAGTCATGATAGCTAAAGCAAATGTTTCTAACTTCTAATGTTCCTATGTGTAATACTAATTAATATCAGGTAAAAGGACTTTATAATACAATTAGTAACTTACGTCTGCCTTGAGATTGGTAATCACATCCATCCATCTTGGGTCTTGCTTTCCATCTTGGGTCTTGGTACTCCATCTTGGATCTTGCTATCCATCTCGGGTGTTCCATATGAAAGAGAATTAAACAAAATAGTTTAGCAATTTATACTTACAATATGACATTGTAATGTATTCAAATTTTGCTACACGCTGCAGTCATGATAGCTAAAGCAAATGTTTCTAACTTCTAATGTTCCTATGTGTAATACTAATTAATATCAGGTAAAAGGACTTTATAATACAATTATTAACTTACGTCTGCCTTGAGATTGGTAATCACATCCATCCATCTTGGGTCTTGCTTTCCATCTTGGGTCTTGGTACTCCATCTTGGGTCTTGCTATCCATCTCGGGTGTTCCATATGAAAGAGAATTAAACAAAATAGTTTAGCAATTTATACTTACAATATGACATTGTAATGTATTCAAATTTTGCTACACGCTGCAGTCATGATAGCTAAAGCAAATGTTTCTAACTTCTATTTTTCCTATGTGTAATACTAATTAATATCAGGTAAAAGGACTTTATAATACAATTATTAACTTACGTCTGCCTTGAGATTGGTAATCACATCCATCCATCTTGGGTCTTGCTTTCCATCTTGGGTCTTGGTACTCCATCTTGGGTCTTGCTATCCATCTCGGGTGTTCCATATGAAAGAGAATTAAACAAAATAGTTTAGCAATTTATACTTACAATATGACATTGTAATGTATTCGAATTTTGCTACACGCTGCAGTCATGGTAGCTAAAGCAAATGTTTCTAACTTCTAATGTTCCTATGTGTAATACTAATTAATATCAGGTAAAAGGACTTTATAAGACAATTATTAACTTACGTCTGCCTTGAGATTGGTAATCACATCCATCCATCTTGGGTCTTGCTTTCCATCTTGGGTCTTGGTACTCCATCTTGGGTCTTGCTATCCATCTCGGGTGTTCCATATGAAAGAGAATTAAACAAAATAGTTTAGCAATTTATATTTTCAATATGATATTGTAATGTATTCAAATTTTGCTACACGCTGCAGTCATGATAGCTAAAGCAAATGTTTCTAACTTCTAATGTTCCTATGTGTAATACTAATTAATATCAGGTAAAAGGACTTTATAATACAATTAGTAACTTACGTCTGCCTTGAGATTGGTAATCACATCCATCCATCTTGGGTCTTGCTTTCCATCTTGGGTCTTGGTACTCCATCTTGGATCTTGCTATCCATCTCGGGTGTTCCATATGAAAGAGAATTAAACAAAATAGTTTAGCAATTTATACTTACAATATGACATTGTAATGTATTCAAATTTTGCTACACGCTGCAGTCATGATAGCTAAAGCAAATGTTTCTAACTTCTAATGTTCCTATGTGTAATACTAATTAATATCAGGTAAAAGGACTTTATAATACAATTAGTAACTTACGTCTGCCTTGAGATTGGTAATCACATCCATCCATCTTGGGTCTTGCTTTCCATCTTGGGTCTTGGTACTCCATCTTGGGTCTTGCTATCCATCTCGGGTGTTCCATATGAAAGAGAATTAAACAAAATAGTTTAGCAATTTATACTTACAATATGACATTGTAATGTATTCGAATTTTGCTACACGCTGCAGTCATGATAGCTAAAGCAAATGTTTCTAAATTCTAATGTTCCTATGTGTAATACTAATTAATATCAGGTAAAAGGACTTTATAATACAATTAGTAACTTACGTCTGCCTTGAGATTGGTAATCACATCCATCCATCTAGGGTCTTGGTATTCATCTTGGGTCTTGGTACTCCATCTTGGGTCTTGCTATCCATCTCGGGTGTTCCATATGAAAGAGAATTAAACAAAATAGTTTAGCAATTTATACTTACAATATGACATTGTAATGTATTCAAATTTTGCTACACGCTGCAGTCATGATAGCTAAAGCAAATGTTTCTAAATTCTAATGTTCCTATGTGTAATACTAATTAATATCAGGTAAAAGGACTTTATAAGACAATTAGTAACTTACGTCTGCCTTGAGATTGGTAATCACATCCATCCATCTAGGGTCTTGGTATCCATCTTGGGTCTTGGTACACCATCTTGGGTCTTGCTATCCATCTCGGGTGTTCCATATGAAAGAGAGTTAAACAAAATAGTTTAGCAATTTATATTTTCAATATGACATTGTAATGTATTCAAATTTTGCTACACGCTGCAGTCATGATAGCTAAAGCAAATGTTTCTAACTTCTATTCTTCCTATGTGTAATACTAATTAATATCAGGTAAAAGGACTTTATAAGACAATTAGTAACTTACGTCTGCCTTGAGATTGGTAATCACATCCATCCATCTTGGGTCTTGCTTTCGATCTTGGGTCTTGGTACTCCATCTTGGGTCTTGCTCTCCATCTCGGGTGTTCCATATGAAAGAGAATTAAACAAAATAGTTTAGCAATTTATACTTACAATATGACATTGTAATGTATTCGAATTTTGCTACACGCTGCAGTCATGATAGCTAAAGCAAATGTTTCTAAATTCTAATGTTCCTATGTGTAATACTAATTAATATCAGGTAAAAGGACTTTATAAGACAATTATTAACTTACGTCTGCCTTGAGATTGGTAATCACATCCATCCATCTTGGGTCTTGCTTTCCATCTTGGGTCTTGGTACTCCATCTTGGGTCTTGCTATCCATCTCGGGTGTTCCATATGAAAGAGAATTAAACAAAATAGTTTAGCAATTTATATTTTCAATATGATATTGTAATGTATTCAAATTTTGCTACACGCTGCAGTCATGATAGCTAAAGCAAATGTTTCTAACTTCTAATGTTCCTATGTGTAATACTAATTAATATCAGGTAAAAGGACTTTATAATACAATTAGTAACTTACGTCTGCCTTGAGATTGGTAATCACATCCATCCATCTTGGGTCTTGCTTTCCATCTTGGGTCTTGGTACTCCATCTTGGATCTTGCTATCCATCTCGGGTGTTCCATATGAAAGAGAATTAAACAAAATAGTTTAGCAATTTATACTTACAATATGACATTGTAATGTATTCAAATTTTGCTACACGCTGCAGTCATGATAGCTAAAGCAAATGTTTCTAAATTCTAATGTTCCTATGTGTAATACTAATTAATATCAGGTAAAAGGACTTTATAAGACAATTAGTAACTTACGTCTGCCTTGAGATTGGTAATCACATCCATCCATCTTGGGTCTTGCTTTCCATCTTGGGTCTTGGTACTCCATCTTGGGTCTTGCTCTCCATCTCGGGTGTTCCATATGAAAGAGAATTAAACAAAATAGTTTAGCAATTTATACTTACAACATGACATTGTAATGTATTCGAATTTTGCTACACGCTGCAGTCATGATAGCTAAAGCAAATGTTTCTAACTTCTAATGTTCCTATGTGTAATACTAATTAATATCAGGTAAAAGGACTTTATAATACAATTATTAACTTACGTCTGCCTTGAGATTGGTAATCACATCCATCCATCTTGGGTCTTGCTTTCCATCTTGGGTCTTGGTACTCCATCTTGGGTCTTGCTATCCATCTCGGGTGTTCCATATGAAAGAGAATTAAACAAAATAGTTTAGCAATTTATACTTACAATATGACATTGTAATGTATTCGAATTTTGCTACACGCTGCAGTCATGATAGCTAAAGCAAATGTTTCTAAATTCTAATGTTCCTATGTGTAATACTAATTAATATCAGGTAAAAGGACTTTATAATACAATTAGTAACATACGTCTGCCTTGAGATTGGTAATCACATCCATCCATCTAGGGTCTTGGTATTCATCTTGGGTCTTGGTACTCCATCTTGGGTCTTGCTATCCATCTCGGGTGTTCCGTATGAAAGAGAGTTAAACAAAATAGTTTAGCAATTTATATTTTCAATATGACATAGTAATGTATTCAAATTTTGCTACACGCTGCAGTCATGATAGCTAAAGCAAATGTTTCTAACTTCTATTCTTCCTATGTGTAATACTAATTAATATCAGGTAAAAGGACTTTATAAGACAATTAGTAACTTACGTCTGCCTTGAGATTGGTAATCACATCCATCCATCTTGGGTCTTGCTTTCCATCTTGGGTCTTGGTACTCCATCTTGGGTCTTGCTCTCCATCTCGGGTGTTCCATATGAAAGAGAATTAAACAAAATAGTTTAGCAATTTATACTTACAATATGACATTGTAATGTATTCGAATTTTGCTACACGCTGCAGTCATGATAGCTAAAGCAAATGTTTCTAACTTCTAATGTTCCTATGTGTAATACTAATTAATATCAGGTAAAAGGACTTTATAATACAATTATTAACTTACGTCTGTCTTGAGATTGGTAATCACATCCATCCATCTTGGGTCTTGCTTTCCATCTTGGGTCTTGGTACTCCATCTTGGGTCTTGCTATCCATCTCGGGTGTTCCATATGAAAGAGAATTAAACAAAATAGTTTAGCAATTTATACTTACAATATGACATTGTAATGTATTCGAATTTTGCTACACGCTGCAGTCATGATAGCTAAAGCAAATGTTTCTAACTTCTAATGTTCCTATGTGTAATACTAATTAATATCAGGTAAAAGGACTTTATAAGACAATTATTAACTTACGTCTGCCTTGAGATTGGTAATCACATCCATCCATCTTGGGTCTTGCTTTCCATCTTGGGTCTTGGTACTCCATCTTGGGTCTTGCTATCCATCTCGGGTGTTCCATATGAAAGAGAATTAAACAAAATAGTTTAGCAATTTATATTTTCAATATGATATTGTAATGTATTCAAATTTTGCTACACGCTGCAGTCATGATAGCTAAAGCAAATGTTTCTAAATTCTAATGTTCCTATGTGTAATACTAATTAATATCAGGTAAAAGGACTTTATAATACAATTAGTAACATACGTCTGCCTTGAGATTGGTAATCACATCCATCCATCTAGGGTCTTGGTATTCATCTTGGGTCTTGGTACTCCATCTTGGGTCTTGCTATCCATCTCGGGTGTTCCGTATGAAAGAGAGTTAAACAAAATAGTTTAGCAATTTATATTTTCAATATGACATAGTAATGTATTCAAATTTTGCTACACGCTGCAGTCATGATAGCTAAAGCAAATGTTTCTAACTTCTATTCTTCCTATGTGTAATACTAATTAATATCAGGTAAAAGGACTTTATAAGACAATTAGTAACTTACGTCTGCCTTGAGATTGGTAATCACATCCATCCATCTTGGGTCTTGCTTTCCATCTTGGGTCTTGGTACTCCATCTTGGGTCTTGCTCTCCATCTCGGGTGTTCCATATGAAAGAGAATTAAACAAAATAGTTTAGCAATTTATACTTACAATATGACATTGTAATGTATTCGAATTTTGCTACACGCTGCAGTCATGATAGCTAAAGCAAATGTTTCTAACTTCTAATGTTCCTATGTGTAATACTAATTAATATCAGGTAAAAGGACTTTATAATACAATTATTAACTTACGTCTGTCTTGAGATTGGTAATCACATCCATCCATCTTGGGTCTTGCTTTCCATCTTGGGTCTTGGTACTCCATCTTGGGTCTTGCTATCCATCTCGGGTGTTCCATATGAAAGAGAATTAAACAAAATAGTTTAGCAATTTATACTTACAATATGACATTGTAATGTATTCGAATTTTGCTACACGCTGCAGTCATGATAGCTAAAGCAAATGTTTCTAACTTCTAATGTTCCTATGTGTAATACTAATTAATATCAGGTAAAAGGACTTTATAAGACAATTATTAACTTACGTCTGCCTTGAGATTGGTAATCACATCCATCCATCTTGGGTCTTGCTTTCCATCTTGGGTCTTGGTACTCCATCTTGGGTCTTGCTATCCATCTCGGGTGTTCCATATGAAAGAGAATTAAACAAAATAGTTTAGCAATTTATATTTTCAATATGATATTGTAATGTATTCAAATTTTGCTACACGCTGCAGTCATGATAGCTAAAGCAAATGTTTCTAACTTCTAATGTTCCTATGTGTAATACTAATTAATATCAGGTAAAAGGACTTTATAATACAATTAGTAACTTACGTCTGCCTTGAGATTGGTAATCACATCCATCCATCTTGGGTCTTGCTTTCCATCTTGGGTCTTGGTACTCCATCTTGGATCTTGCTATCCATCTCGGGTGTTCCATATGAAAGAGAATTAAACAAAATAGTTTAGCAATTTATACTTACAATATGACATTGTAATGTATTCAAATTTTGCTACACGCTGCAGTCATGATAGCTAAAGCAAATGTTTCTAAATTCTAATGTTCCTATGTGTAATACTAATTAATATCAGGTAAAAGGACTTTATAAGACAATTAGTAACTTACGTCTGCCTTGAGATTGGTAATCACATCCATCCATCTTGGGTCTTGCTTTCCATCTTGGGTCTTGGTACTCCATCTTGGGTCTTGCTCTCCATCTCGGGTGTTCCATATGAAAGAGAATTAAACAAAATAGTTTAGCAATTTATACTTACAACATGACATTGTAATGTATTCGAATTTTGCTACACGCTGCAGTCATGATAGCTAAAGCAAATGTTTCTAACTTCTAATGTTCCTATGTGTAATACTAATTAATATCAGGTAAAAGGACTTTATAATACAATTATTAACTTACGTCTGCCTTGAGATTGGTAATCACATCCATCCATCTTGGGTCTTGCTTTCCATCTTGGGTCTTGGTACTCCATCTTGGGTCTTGCTATCCATCTCGGGTGTTCCATATGAAAGAGAATTAAACAAAATAGTTTAGCAATTTATACTTACAATATGACATTGTAATGTATTCGAATTTTGCTACACGCTGCAGTCATGATAGCTAAAGCAAATGTTTCTAAATTCTAATGTTCCTATGTGTAATACTAATTAATATCAGGTAAAAGGACTTTATAATACAATTAGTAACATACGTCTGCCTTGAGATTGGTAATCACATCCATCCATCTAGGGTCTTGGTATTCATCTTGGGTCTTGGTACTCCATCTTGGGTCTTGCTATCCATCTCGGGTGTTCCGTATGAAAGAGAGTTAAACAAAATAGTTTAGCAATTTATATTTTCAATATGACATTGTAATGTATTCAAATTTTGCTACACGCTGCAGTCATGATAGCTAAAGCAAATGTTTCTAACTTCTATTCTTCCTATGTGTAATACTAATTAATATCAGGTAAAAGGACTTTATAAGACAATTAGTAACTTACGTCTGCCTTGAGATTGGTAATCACATCCATCCATCTTGGGTCTTGCTTTCCATCTTGGGTCTTGGTACTCCATCTTGGGTCTTGCTCTCCATCTCGGGTGTTCCATATGAAAGAGAATTAAACAAAATAGTTTAGCAATTTATACTTACAATATGACATTGTAATGTATTCGAATTTTGCTACACGCTGCAGTCATGATAGCTAAAGCAAATGTTTCTAACTTCTAATGTTCCTATGTGTAATACTAATTAATATCAGGTAAAAGGACTTTATAATACAATTATTAACTTACGTCTGTCTTGAGATTGGTAATCACATCCATCCATCTTGGGTCTTGCTTTCCATCTTGGGTCTTGGTACTCCATCTTGGGTCTTGCTATCCATCTCGGGTGTTCCATATGAAAGAGAATTAAACAAAATAGTTTAGCAATTTATACTTACAATATGACATTGTAATGTATTCGAATTTTGCTACACGCTGCAGTCATGATAGCTAAAGCAAATGTTTCTAACTTCTAATGTTCCTATGTGTAATACTAATTAATATCAGGTAAAAGGACTTTATAAGACAATTATTAACTTACGTCTGCCTTGAGATTGGTAATCACATCCATCCATCTTGGGTCTTGCTTTCCATCTTGGGTCTTGGTACTCCATCTTGGGTCTTGCTATCCATCTCGGGTGTTCCATATGAAAGAGAATTAAACAAAATAGTTTAGCAATTTATACTTACAATATGACATTGTAATGTATTCAAATTTTGCTACACGCTGCAGTCATGATAGCTAAAGCAAATGTTTCTAAATTCTAATGTTCCTATGTGTAATACTAATTAATATCAGGTAAAAGGACTTTATAAGACAATTAGTAACTTACGTCTGCCTTGAGATTGGTAATCACATCCATCCATCTAGGGTCTTGGTATCCATCTTGGGTCTTGGTACTCCATCTTGGGTCTTGCTATCCATCTCGGGTGTTCCATATGAAAGAGAGTTAAACAAAATAGTTTAGCAATTTATATTTTCAATATGACATTGTAATGTATTCAAATTTTGCTACACGCTGCAGTCATGATAGCTAAAGCAAATGTTTCTAACTTCTATTCTTCCTATGTGTAATACTAATTAATATCAGGTAAAAGGACTTTATAAGACAATTAGTAACTTACGTCTGCCTTGAGATTGGTAATCACATCCATCCATCTTGGGTCTTCCTTTCGATCTTGGGTCTTGGTACTCCATCTTGGGTCTTGCTCTCCATCTCGGGTGTTCCATATGAAAGAGAATTAAACAAAATAGTTTAGCAATTTATACTTACAATATGACATTGTAATGTATTCGAATTTTGCTACACGCTGCAGTCATGATAGCTAAAGCAAATGTTTCTAACTTCTAATGTTCCTATGTGTAATACTAATTAATATCAGGTAAAAGGACTTTATAATACAATTATTAACTTACGTCTGCCTTGAGATTGGTAATCACATCCATCCATCTTGGGTCTTGCTTTCCATCTTGGGTCTTGGTACTCCATCTTGGGTCTTGCTCTCCATCTCGGGTGTTCCATATGAAAGAGAATTAAACAAAATAGTTTAGCAATTTATACTTACAATATGACATTGTAATGTATTTGAATTTTGCTACACGCTGCAGTCATGATAGCTAAAGCAAATGTTTCTAACTTCTAATGTTCCTATGTGTAATACTAATTAATATCAGGTAAAAGGACTTTATAAGACAATTATTAACTTACGTCTGCCTTGAGATTGGTAATCACATCCATCCATCTTGGGTCTTGCTTTCCATCTTGGGTCTTGGTACTCCATCTTGGGTCTTGCTATCCATCTCGGGTGTTCCATATGAAAGAGAATTAAACAAAATAGTTTAGCAATTTATACTTACAATATGACATTGTAATGTATTCAAATTTTGCTACACGCTGCAGTCATGATAGCTAAAGCAAATGTTTCTAAATTCTAATGTTCCTATGTGTAATACTAATTAATATCAGGTAAAAGGACTTTATAAGACAATTAGTAACTTACGTCTGCCTTGAGATTGGTAATCACATCCATCCATCTAGGGTCTTGGTATCCATCTTGGGTCTTGGTACTCCATCTTGGGTCTTGCTATCCATCTCGGGTGTTCCATATGAAAGAGAGTTAAACAAAATAGTTTAGCAATTTATATTTTCAATATGACATTGTAATGTATTCAAATTTTGCTACACGCTGCAGTCATGATAGCTAAAGCAAATGTTTCTAACTTCTATTCTTCCTATGTGTAATACTAATTAATATCAGGTAAAAGGACTTTATAAGACAATTAGTAACTTACGTCTGCCTTGAGATTGGTAATCACATCCATCCATCTTGGGTCTTGCTTTCCATCTTGGGTCTTGGTACTCCATTTTGGGTCTTGCTCTCCATCTCGGGTGTTCCATATGAAAGAGAATTAAACAAAATAGTTTAGCAATTTATACTTACAATATGACATTGTAATGTATTCGAATTTTGCTACACGCTGCAGTCATGATAGCTAAAGCAAATGTTTCTAACTTCTAATGTTCCTATGTGTAATACTAATTAATATCAGGTAAAAGGACTTTATAATACAATTATTAACTTACGTCTGCCTTGAGATTGGTAATCACATCCATCCATCTTGGGTCTTGCTTTCCATCTTGGGTCTTGGTACTCCATCTTGGGTCTTGCTATCCATCTCGGGTGTTCCATATGAAAGAGAATTAAACAAAATAGTTTAGCAATTTATACTTACAATATGACATTGTAATGTATTTGAATTTTGCTACACGCTGCAGTCATGATAGCTAAAGCAAATGTTTCTAACTTCTAATGTTCCTATGTGTAATACTGATTAATATCAGGTAAAAGGACTTTATAATACAATTATTAACTTACGTCTGCCTTGAGATTGGTAATCACATCCATCCATCTTGGGTCTTGCTTTCCATCTTGAGTCTTGGTACTCCATCTTGGGTCTTGCTCTCCATCTCCGGTGTTCCATATGAAAGAGAATTAAACAAAATAGTTTAGCAATTTATATTTTCAATATGATATTGTAATGTATTCAAATTTTGCTACACGCTGCAGTCATGATAGCTAAAGCAAATGTTTCTAACTTCTATTCTTCCTATGTGTAATACTAATTAATATCAGGTAAAAGGACTTTATAATACAATTAGTAACTTACGTCTGCCTTGAGATGGTAATCACATCCATCCATCTTGGGTCTTGCTTTCCATCTTGGGTCTTGGTACTCCATCTTGGATCTTGCTATCCATCTCGGGTGTTCCATATGAAAGAGAATTAAACAAAATAGTTTAGCAATTTATACTTACAATATGACATTGTAATGTATTCGAATTTTGCTACACGCTGCAGTCATGATAGCTAAAGCAAATGTTTCTAACTTCTATTTTTCCTATGTGTAATACTAATTAATATCAGGTAAAAGGACTTTATAAGACAATTAGTAACTTACGTCTGCCTTGAGATTGGTAATCACATCCATCCATCTAGGGTCTTGGTATCCATCTTGGGTCTTGGTACTCCATCTTGGGTCTTGCTATCCATCTCGGGTGTTCCATATGAAAGAGAATTAAACAAAATAGTTTAGCAATTTATACTTACAATATGACATTGCAATGTATTCGAATTTTGCTACACGCTGCAGTCATGATAGCTAAAGCAAATGTTTCTAACTTCTAATGTTCCTATGTGTAATACTAATTAATATCAGGTAAAAGGACTTTATAATACAATTAGTAACTTACGTCTGCCTTGAGATTGGTAATCACATCCATCCATCTTGGGTCTTGCTTTCCATCTTGGGTCTTGGTACTCCATCTTGGGTCTTGCTATCCATCTCGGGTGTTCCATATGAAAGAGAGTTAAACAAAATAGTTTAGCAATTTATATTTTCAATATGACATTGTAATGTATTCAAATTTTGCTACACGCTGCAGTCATGATAGCTAAAGCAAATGTTTCTAACTTCTATTCTTCCTATGTGTAATACTAATTAATATCAGGTAAAAGGACTTTATAAGACAATTAGTAACTTACGTCTGCCTTGAGATTGGTAATCACATCCATCCATCGTGGGTCTTGCTTTCCATCTTGGGTCTTTGTACTCCATCTTGGATCTTGCTATCCATCTCGGGTGTTCCATATGAAAGAGAATTAAACAAAATAGTTGAGCAATTTATACTTACAATATGACATTGTAATGTATTCGAATTTTGCTACACGCTGTAGTCATGATAGCTAAAGCAAATGTTTCTAACTTCTATTTTTCCTATGTGTAATACTAATTAATATCAGGTAAAAGGACTTTATAAGACAATTAGTAACTTACGTCTGCCTTGAGATTGGTAATCACATCCATCCATCTAGGGTCTTGGTATCCATCTTGGGTCTTGGTACTCCATCTTGGGTCTTGCTATCCATCTCGGGTGTTCCATATGAAAGAGAATTAAACAAAATAGTTTAGCAATTTATACTTACAATATGACATTGCAATGTATTCGAATTTTGCTACACGCTGCAGTCATGATAGCTAAAGCAAATGTTTCTAACTTCTAATGTTCCTATGTGTAATACTAATTAATATCAGGTAAAAGGACTTTATAATACAATTAGTAACTTACGTCTGCCTTGAGATTGGTAATCACATCCATCCATCTTGGGTCTTGCTTTCCATCTTGGGTCTTGGTACTCCATCTTGGGTCTTGCTATCCATCTCGGGTGTTCCATATGAAAGAGAGTTAAACAAAATAGTTTAGCAATTTATATTTTCAATATGACATTGTAATGTATTCAAATTTTGCTACACGCTGCAGTCATGATAGCTAAAGCAAATGTTTCTAACTTCTATTCTTCCTATGTGTAATACTAATTAATATCAGGTAAAAGGACTTTATAAGACAATTAGTAACTTACGTCTGCCTTGAGATTGGTAATCACATCCATCCATCGTGGGTCTTGCTTTCCATCTTGGGTCTTTGTACTCCATCTTGGGTCTTGCTCTCCATCTCGGGTGTTCCATATGAAAGAGAATTAAACAAAATAGTTTAGCAATTTATACTTACAATATGACATTGTAATGTATTCGAATTTTGCTACACGCTGCAGTCATGATAGCTAAAGCAAATGTTTCTAACTTGTAATGTTCCTATGTGTAATACTAATTAATATCAGGTAAAAGGACTTTATAATACAATTATTAACTTACGTCTGCCTTGAGATTGGTAATCACATCCATCCATCGTGGGTCTTGCTTTCCATCTTGGGTCTTGGTACTCCATCTTGGGTCTTGCTCTCCATCTCGGGTGTTCCATATGAAAGAGAATTAAACAAAATAGTTTAGCAATTTATACTTACAATATGACATTGTAATGTATTCGAATTTTGCTACACGCTGCAGTCATGGTAGCTAAAGCAAATGTTTCTAACTTCTAATGTTCCTATGTGTAATACTAATTAATATCAGGTAAAAGGACTTTATAAGACAATTATTAACTTACGTCTGCCTTGAGATTGGTAATCACATCCATCCATCTTGGGTCTTGCTTTCCATCTTGGGTCTTGGTACTCCATCTTGGGTCTTGCTATCCATCTCGGGTGTTCCATATGAAAGAGAATTAAACAAAATAGTTTAGCAATTTATATTTTCAATATGATATTGTAATGTATTCAAATTTTGCTACACGCTGCAGTCATGATAGCTAAAGCAAATGTTTCTAACTTCTAATGTTCCTATGTGTAATACTAATTAATATCAGGTAAAAGGACTTTATAATACAATTAGTAACTTACGTCTGCCTTGAGATTGGTAATCACATCCATCCATCTTGGGTCTTGCTTTCCATCTTGGGTCTTGGTACTCCATCTTGGATCTTGCTATCCATCTCGGGTGTTCCATATGAAAGAGAATTAAACAAAATAGTTTAGCAATTTATACTTACAATATGACATTGTAATGTATTCAAATTTTGCTACACGCTGCAGTCATGATAGCTAAAGCAAATGTTTCTAAATTCTAATGTTCCTATGTGTAATACTAATTAATATCAGGTAAAAGGACTTTATAAGACAATTATTAACTTACGTCTGCCTTGAGATTGGTAATCACATCCATCCATCTAGGGTCTTGGTATCCATCTTGGGTCTTGGTACTCCATCTTGGGTCTTGCTATCCATCTCGGGTGTTCCATATGAAAGAGAGTTAAACAAAATAGTTTAGCAATTTATATTTTCAATATGACATTGTAATGTATTCAAATTTTGCTACACGCTGCAGTCATGATAGCTAAAGCAAATGTTTTTAACTTCTATTCTTCCTATGTGTAATACTAATTAATATCAGGTAAAATGACTTCATAAGACAATTAGTAACTTACGTCTGCCTTGAGATTGGTAATCACATCCATCCATCTTGGGTCTTGCTTTCCATCTTGGGTCTTGGTACTCCATCTTGGGTCTTGCTCTCCATCTCGGGTGTTCCATATGAAAGAGAATTAAACAAAATAGTTTAGCAATTTATACTTACAACATGACATTGTAATGTATTCGAATTTTGCTACACGCTGCAGTCATGATAGCTAAAGCAAATGTTTCTAACTTCTAATGTTCCTATGTGTAATACTAATTAATATCAGGTAAAAGGACTTTATAATACAATTATTAACTTACGTCTGCCTTGAGATTGGTAATCACATCCATCCATCTTGGGTCTTGCTTTCCATCTTGGGTCTTGGTACTCCATCTTGGGTCTTGCTCTCCATCTCGGGTGTTCCATATGAAAGAGAATTAAACAAAATAGTTTAGCAATTTATACTTACAATATGACATTGTAATGTATTCGAATTTTGCTACACGCTGCAGTCATGATAGCTAAAGCAAATGTTTCTAACTTCTAATGTTCCTATGTGTAATACTAATTAATATCAGGTAAAAGGACTTTATAAGACAATTATTAACTTACGTCTGCCTTGAGATTGGTAATCACATCCATCCATCTTGGGTCTTGCTTTCCATCTTGGGTCTTGGTACTCCATCTTGGGTCTTGCTATCCATCTCGGGTGTTCCATATGAAAGAGAATTAAACAAAATAGTTTAGCAATTTATACTTACAACATGACATTGCAATGTATTCGAATTTTGCTACACGCTGCAGTCATGATAGCTAAAGCAAATGTTTCTAACTTCTAATGTTCCTATGTGTAATACTAATTAATATCAGGTAAAAGGACTTTATAAGACAATTATTAACTTACGTCTGCCTTGAGATTGGTAATCACATCCATCCATCTTGGGTCTTGCTTTCCATCTTGGGTCTTGGTACTCCATCTTGGGTCTTGCTCTCCATCTCGGGTGTTCCATATGAAAGAGAATTAAACAAAATAGTTTAGCAATTTATACTTACAATATGACATTGTAATGTATTCGAATTTTGCTACACGCTGCAGTCATGATAGCTAAAGCAAATGTTTCTAACTTCTAATGTTCCTATGTGTAATACTAATTAATATCAGGTAAAAGGACTTTATAAGACAATTATTAACTTACGTCTGCCTTGAGATTGGTAATCACATCCATCCATCTTGGGTCTTGCTTTCCATCTTGGGTCTTGGTACTCCATCTTGGGTCTTGCTATCCATCTCGGGTGTTCCATATGAAAGAGAATTAAACAAAATAGTTTAGCAATTTATACTTACAATATGACATTGCAATGTATTCGAATTTTGCTACACGCTGCAGTCATGATAGCTAAAGCAAATGTTTCTAACTTCTAATGTTCCTATGTGTAATACTAATTAATATCAGGTAAAAGGACTTTATAAGACAATTATTAACTTACGTCTGCCTTGAGATTGGTAATCACATCCATCCATCTTGGGTCTTGCTTTCCATCTTGGGTCTTGGTACTCCATCTTGGGTCTTGCTATCCATCTCGGGTGTTCCATATGAAAGAGAATTAAACAAAATAGTTTAGCAATTTATATTTTCAATATGACATTGTAATGTATTCAAATTTTGCTACACGCTGCAGTCATGATGGCTAAAGCAAATGTTTCTAACTTCTATTCTTCCTATGTGTAATACTAATTAATATCAGGTAAAAGGACTTTATAAGACAATTATTAACTTACGTCTGCCTTGAGATTGGTAATCACATCCATCCATCGTGGGTCTTGCTTTCCATCTTGGGTCTTGGTACTCCATCTTGGGTCTTGCTATCCATCTCGGGTGTTCCATATGAAAGAGAATTAAACAAAATAGTTTAGCAATTTGTATTTTCAATATGATATTGTAATGTATTCAAATTTTGCTACACGCTGCAGTCATGATAGCTAAAGCAAATGTTTCTAACTTCTAATGTTCCTATGTGTAATACTAATTAATATCAGGTAAAAGGACTTTATAATACAATTAGTAACTTACGTCTGCCTTGAGATTGGTAATCACATCCATCCATCTTGGGTCTTGCTTTCCATCTTGGGTCTTGGTACTCCATCTTGGGTCTTGCTCTCCATCTCGGGTGTTCCATATGAAAGAGAATTAAACAAAATAGTTTAGCAATTTATACTTACAATATGACATTGTAATGTATTCGAATTTTGCTACACGCTGCAGTCATGATAGCTAAAGCAAATGTTTCTAACTTCTAATGTTCCTATGTGTAATACTAATTAATATCAGGTAAAAGGACTTTATAAGACAATTATTAACTTACGTCTGCCTTGAGATTGGTAATCACATCCATCCATCTTGGGTCTTGCTTTCCATCTTGGGTCTTGGTACTCCATCTTGGGTCTTGCTATCCATCTCGGGTGTTCCATATGAAAGAGAATTAAACAAAATAGTTTAGCAATTTATATTTTCAATATGATATTGTAATGTATTCAAATTTTGCTACACGCTGCAGTCATGATAGCTAAAGCAAATGTTTCTAACTTCTAATGTTCCTATGTGTAATACTAATTAATATCAGGTAAAAGGACTTTATAATACAATTAGTAACTTACGTCTGCCTTGAGATTGGTAATCACATCCATCCATCTTGGGTCTTGCTTTCCATCTTGGGTCTTGGTACTCCATCTTGGATCTTGCTATCCATCTCGGGTGTTCCATATGAAAGAGAATTAAACAAAATAGTTTAGCAATTTATACTTACAATATGACATTGTAATGTATTCAAATTTTGCTACACGCTGCAGTCATGATAGCTAAAGCAAATGTTTCTAAATTCTAATGTTCCTATGTGTAATACTAATTAATATCAGGTAAAAGGACTTTATAAGACAATTAGTAACTTACGTCTGCCTTGAGATTGGTAATCACATCCATCCATCTTGGGTCTTGCTTTCCATCTTGGGTCTTGGTACTCCATCTTGGGTCTTGCTCTCCATCTCGGGTGTTCCATATGAAAGAGAATTAAACAAAATAGTTTAGCAATTTATACTTACAACATGACATTGTAATGTATTCGAATTTTGCTACACGCTGCAGTCATGATAGCTAAAGCAAATGTTTCTAACTTCTAATGTTCCTATGTGTAATACTAATTAATATCAGGTAAAAGGACTTTATAAGACAATTATTAACTTACGTCTGCCTTGAGATTGGTAATCACATCCATCCATCTTGGGTCTTGCTTTCCATCTTGGGTCTTGGTACTCCATCTTGGGTCTTGCTATCCATCTTGGGTGTTCCATATGAAAGAGAATTAAACAAAATAGTTTAGCAATTTATATTTTCAATATGATATTGTAATGTATTCAAATTTTGCTACACGCTGCAGTCATGATAGCTAAAGCAAATGTTTCTAACTGCTAATGTTCCTATGTGTAATACTAATTAATATCAGGTAAAAGGACTTTATAATACAATTAGTAACTTACGTCTGCCTTGAGATTGGTAATCACATCCATCCATCTAGGGTCTTGGTATCCATCTTGGGTCTTGGTACTCCATCTTGGGTCTTGCTATCCATCTCGGGTGTTCCATATGAAAGAGAGTTAAACAAAATAGTTTATCAATTTATATTTTCAATATGACATTGTAATGTATTCAAATTTTGCTACACGCTGCAGTCATGATAGCTAAAGCAAATGTTTCTAACTTCTATTCTTCCTATGTGTAATACTAATTAATATCAGGTAAAAGGACTTTATAAGACAATTAGTAACTTACGTCTGCCTTGAGATTGGTAATCACATCCATCCATCTTGGGTCTTGCTTTCCATCTTGGGTCTTGGTACTCCATCTTGGGTCTTGCTCTCCATCTCGGGTGTTCCATATGAAAGAGAATTAAACAAAATAGTTTAGCAATTTATACTTACAATATGACATTGTAATGTATTTGAATTTTGCTACACGCTGCAGTCATGATAGCTAAAGCAAATGTTTCTAACTTCTAATGTTCCTATGTGTAATACTAATTAATATCAGGTAAAAGGACTTTATAAGACAATTATTAACTTACGTCTGCCTTGAGATTGGTAATCACATCCATCCATCTTGGGTCTTGCTTTCCATCTTGGGTCTTGGTACTCCATCTTGGGTCTTGCTCTCCATCTCGGGTGTTCCATATGAAAGAGAATTAAACAAAATAGTTTAGCAATTTATACTTACAATATGACATTGTAATGTATTCGAATTTTGCTACACGCTGCAGTCATGATAGCTAAAGCAAATGTTTCTAACTTCTAATGTTCCTATGTGTAATACTAATTAATATCAGGTAAAAGGACTTTATAAGACAATTATTAACTTACGTCTGCCTTGAGATTGGTAATCACATCCATCCATCTTGGGTCTTGCTTTCCATCTTGGGTCTTGGTACTCCATCTTGGGTCTTGCTATCCATCTCGGGTGTTCCATATGAAAGAGAATTAAACAAAATAGTTTAGCAATTTATACTTACAATATGACATTGCAATGTATTCGAATTTTGCTACACGCTGCAGTCATGATAGCTAAAGCAAATGTTTCTAACTTCTAATGTTCCTATGTGTAATACTAATTAATATCAGGTAAAAGGACTTTATAAGACAATTATTAACTTACGTCTGCCTTGAGATTGGTAATCACATCCATCCATCTTGGGTCTTGCTTTCCATCTTGGGTCTTGGTACTCCATCTTGGATCTTGCTATCCATCTCGGGTGTTCCATATGAAAGAGAATTAAACAAAATAGTTTAGCAATTTATACTTACAATATGACATTGTAATGTATTCAAATTTTGCTACACGCTGCAGTCATGATAGCTAAAGCAAATGTTTCTAAATTCTAATGTTCCTATGTGTAATACTAATTAATATCAGGTAAAAGGACTTTATAAGACAATTAGTAACTTACGTCTGCCTTGAGATTGGTAATCACATCCATCCATCTAGGGTCTTGGTATCCATCTTGGGTCTTGGTACTCCATCTTGGGTCTTGCTATCCATCTCGGGTGTTCCATATGAAAGAGAGTTAAACAAAATAGTTTAGCAATTTATATTTTCAATATGACATTGTAATGTATTCAAATTTTGCTACACGCTGCAGTCATGATAGCTAAAGCAAATGTTTCTAACTTCTATTCTTCCTATGTGTAATACTAATTAATATCAGGTAAAAGGACTTTATAAGACAATTAGTAACTTACGTCTGCCTTGAGATTGGTAATCACATCCATCCATCTTGGGTCTTGCTTTCCATCTTGGGTCTTGGTACTCCATCTTGGGTCTTGCTCTCCATCTCGGGTGTTCCATATGAAAGAGAATTAAACAAAATAGTTTAGCAATTTATACTTACAATATGACATTGTAATGTATTTGAATTTTGCTACACGCTGCAGTCATGATAGCTAAAGCAAATGTTTCTAACTTCTAATGTTCCTATGTGTAATACTAATTAATATCAGGTAAAAGGACTTTATAAGACAATTATTAACTTACGTCTGCCTTGAGATTGGTAATCACATCCATCCATCTTGGGTCTTGCTTTCCATCTTGGGTCTTGGTACTCCATCTTGGGTCTTGCTCTCCATCTCGGGTTTTCCATATGAAAGAGAATTAAACAAAATAGTTTAGCAATTTATACTTACAATATGACATTGTAATGTATTCGAATTTTGCTACACGCTGCAGTCATGATAGCTAAAGCAAATGTTTCTAACTTCTAATGTTCCTATGTGTAATACTAATTAATATCAGGTAAAAGGACTTTATAAGACAATTATTAACTTACGTCTGCCTTGAGATTGGTAATCACATCCATCCATCTTGGGTCTTGCTTTCCATCTTGGGTCTTGGTACTCCATCTTGGGTCTTGCTATCCATCTCGGGTGTTCCATATGAAAGAGAATTAAACAAAATAGTTTAGCAATTTATACTTACAATATGACATTGCAATGTATTCGAATTTTGCTACACGCTGCAGTCATGATAGCTAAAGCAAATGTTTCTAACTTCTAATGTTCCTATGTGTAATACTAATTAATATCAGGTAAAAGGACTTTATAAGACAATTATTAACTTACGTCTGCCTTGAGATTGGTAATCACATCCATCCATCTTGGGTCTTGCTTTCCATCTTGGGTCTTGGTACTCCATCTTGGGTCTTGCTCTCCATCTCTGGTGTTCCATATGAAAGAGAATTAAACAAAATAGTTTAGCAATTTATACTTACAATATGACATTGTAATGTATTCGAATTTTGCTACACGCTGCAGTCATGATAGCTAAAGCAAATGTTTCTAACTTCTAATGTTCCTATGTGTAATACTAATTAATATCAGGTAAAAGGACTTTATAAGACAATTATTAACTTACGTCTGCCTTGAGATTGGTAATCACATCCATCCATCTTGGGTCTTGCTTTCCATCTTGGGTCTTGGTACTCCATCTTGGGTCTTGCTATCCATCTCGGGTGTTCCATATGAAAGAGAATTAAACAAAATAGTTTAGCAATTTATACTTACAATATGACATTGCAATGTATTCGAATTTTGCTACACGCTGCAGTCATGATAGCTAAAGCAAATGTTTCTAACTTCTAATGTTCCTATGTGTAATACTAATTAATATCAGGTAAAAGGACTTTATAAGACAATTATTAACTTACGTCTGCCTTGAGATTGGTAATCACATCCATCCATCTTGGGTCTTGCTTTCCATCTTGGGTCTTGGTACTCCATCTTGGGTCTTGCTATCCATCTCGGGTGTTCCATATGAAAGAGAATTAAACAAAATAGTTTAGCAATTTATATTTTCAATATGATATTGTAATGTATTCAAATTTTGCTACACGCTGCAGTCATGATAGCTAAAGCAAATGTTTCTAACTTCTAATGTTCCTATGTGTAATACTAATTAATATCAGGTAAAAGGACTTTATAATACAATTAGTAACTTACGTCTGCCTTGAGATTGGTAATCACATCCATCCATCTTGGGTCTTGCTTTCCATCTTGGGTCTTGGTACTCCATCTTGGGTCTTGCTCTCCATCTCGGGTGTTCCATATGAAAGAGAATTAAACAAAATAGTTTAGCAATTTATACTTACAATATGACATTGCAATGTATTCGAATTTTGCTACACGCTGCAGTCATGATAGCTAAAGCAAATGTTTCTAAATTCTAATGTTCCTATGTGTAATACTAATTAATATCAGGTAAAAGGACTTTATAAGACAATTAGTAACTTACGTCTGCCTTGAGATTGGTAATCACATCCATCCATCTAGGGTCTTGGTATCCATCTTGGGTCTTGGTACTCCATCTTGGGTCTTGCTCTCCATCTCGGGTGTTCCATATGAAAGAGAATTAAACAAAATAGTTTAGCAATTTATATTTTCAATATGACATTGTAATGTATTCAAATTTTGCTACACGCTGCAGTCATGATAGCTAAAGCAAATGTTTCTAACTTGTAATGTTCCTATGTGTAATACTAATTAATATCAGGTAAAAGGACTTTATAATACAATTATTAACTTACGTCTGCCTTGAGATTGGTAATCACATCCATCCATCTTGGGTCTTGCTTTCCATCTTGGGTCTTGGTACTCCATCTTGGGTCTTGCTCTCCATCTCGGGTGTTCCATATGAAAGAGAATTAAACAAAATAGTTTAGCAATTTATACTTACAATATGACATTGTAATGTATTCGAATTTTGCTACACGCTGCAGTCATGATAGCTAAAGCAAATGTTTCTAACTTCTAATGTTCCTATGTGTAATACTAATTAATATCAGGTAAAAGGACTTTATAAGACAATTATTAACTTACGTCTGCCTTGAGATTGGTAATCACATCCATCCATCTTGGGTCTTGCTTTCCATCTTGGGTCTTGGTACTCCATCTTGGGTCTTGCTATCCATCTCGGGTGTTCCATATGAAAGAGAATTAAACAAAATAGTTTAGCAATTTATATTTTCAATATGATATTGTAATGTATTCAAATTTTGCTACACGCTGCAGTCATGATAGCTAAAGCAAATGTTTCTAACTTCTAATGTTCCTATGTGTAATACTAATTAATATCAGGTAAAAGGACTTTATAATACAATTAGTAACTTACGTCTGCCTTGAGATTGGTAATCACATCCATCCATCTTGGGTCTTGCTTTCCATCTTGGGTCTTGGTACTCCATCTTGGATCTTGCTATCCATCTCGGGTGTTCCATATGAAAGAGAATTAAACAAAATAGTTTAGCAATTTATACTTACAATATGACATTGTAATGTATTTGAATTTTGCTACACGCTGCAGTCATGATAGCTAAAGCAAATGTTTCTAAATTCTAATGTTCCTATGTGTAATACTAATTAATATCAGGTAAAAGGACTTTATAAGACAATTAGTAACTTACGTCTGCCTTGAGATTGGTAATCACATCCATCCATCTTGGGTCTTGCTTTCCATCTTGGGTCTTGGTACTCCATCTTGGGTCTTGCTATCCATCTCGGGTGTTCCATATGAAAGAGAATTAAACAAAATAGTTTAGCAATTTTTTTTTTCAATATGATATTGTAATGTATTCAAATTTTGCTACACGCTGCAGTCATGATAGCTAAAGCAAATGTTTCTAACTTCTAATGTTCCTATGTGTAATACTAATTAATATCAGGTAAAAGGACTTTATAATACAATTAGTAACTTACGTCTGCCTTGAGATTGGTAATCACATCCATCCATCTTGGGTCTTGCTTTCCATCTTGGGTCTTGGTACTCCATCTTGGGTCTTGCTCTCCATCTCGGGTGTTCCATATGAAAGAGAATTAAACAAAATAGTTTAGCAATTTATACTTACAATATGACATTGCAATGTATTCGAATTTTGCTACACGCTGCAGTCATGATAGCTAAAGCAAATGTTTCTAAATTCTAATGTTCCTATGTGTAATACTAATTAATATCAGGTAAAAGGACTTTATAAGACAATTAGTAACTTACGTCTGCCTTGAGATTGGTAATCACATCCATCCATCTAGGGTCTTGGTATCCATCTTGGGTCTTGGTACTCCATCTTGGGTCTTGCTCTCCATCTCGGGTGTTCCATATGAAAGAGAATTAAACAAAATAGTTTAGCAATTTATATTTTCAATATGACATTGTAATGTATTCAAATTTTGCTACACGCTGCAGTCATGATAGCTAAAGCAAATGTTTCTAACTTGTAATGTTCCTATGTGTAATACTAATTAATATCAGGTAAAAGGACTTTATAATACAATTATTAACTTACGTCTGCCTTGAGATTGGTAATCACATCCATCCATCTTGGGTCTTGCTTTCCATCTTGGGTCTTGGTACTCCATCTTGGGTCTTGCTCTCCATCTCGGGTGTTCCATATGAAAGAGAATTAAACAAAATAGTTTAGCAATTTATACTTACAATATGACATTGTAATGTATTCGAATTTTGCTACACGCTGCAGTCATGATAGCTAAAGCAAATGTTTCTAACTTCTAATGTTCCTATGTGTAATACTAATTAATATCAGGTAAAAGGACTTTATAAGACAATTATTAACTTACGTCTGCCTTGAGATTGGTAATCACATCCATCCATCTTGGGTCTTGCTTTCCATCTTGGGTCTTGGTACTCCATCTTGGGTCTTGCTATCCATCTCGGGTGTTCCATATGAAAGAGAATTAAACAAAATAGTTTAGCAATTTATATTTTCAATATGATATTGTAATGTATTCAAATTTTGCTACACGCTGCAGTCATGATAGCTAAAGCAAATGTTTCTAACTTCTAATGTTCCTATGTGTAATACTAATTAATATCAGGTAAAAGGACTTTATAATACAATTAGTAACTTACGTCTGCCTTGAGATTGGTAATCACATCCATCCATCTTGGGTCTTGCTTTCCATCTTGGGTCTTGGTACTCCATCTTGGATCTTGCTATCCATCTCGGGTGTTCCATATGAAAGAGAATTAAACAAAATAGTTTAGCAATTTATACTTACAATATGACATTGTAATGTATTTGAATTTTGCTACACGATGCAGTCATGATAGCTAAAGCAAATGTTTCTAAATTCTAATGTTCCTATGTGTAATACTAATTAATATCAGGTAAAAGGACTTTATAAGACAATTAGTAACTTACGTCTGCCTTGAGATTGGTAATCACATCCATCCATCTAGGGTCTTGGTATCCATCTTGGGTCTTGGTACTCCATCTTGGGTCTTGCTATCCATCTCGGGTGTTCCATATGAAAGAGAGTTAAACAAAATAGTTTAGCAATTTATATTTTCAATATGACATTGTAATGTATTCAAATTTTGCTACACGCTGCAGTCATGATAGCTAAAGCAAATGTTTCTAACTTCTATTCTTCCTATGTGTAATACTAATTAATATCAGGTAAAAGGACTTTATAAAACAATTATTAACTTACGTCTGCCTTGAGATTGGTAATCACATCCGTCTATCTTGGGTCTTGCTTTCCATCTAGGGTCTTGGTACTCCATCTTGGGTCTTGCTGTCCATCTCGGGTGTTCCATATGAAAGAGAATTAAACAAAATAGTTTAGCAATTTATACTTACAATATGACATTGTAATGTATTTGAATTGTGCTACACGCTGCAGTCATGATAGCTAAAGCAAATGTTTCTAACTTCTATTCTTCCTATGTGTAATACTAATTAATATCAGCTAAAAAGACTTTATAAGACAATTATTAACTTACGTCTGCCTTGAGATTGGTAATCACATCCATCCATCTTGGGTCTTGCTTTCCATCTTGGGTCTTGGTACTCCATCTTGGGTCTTGCTATCCATCTCGGGTGTTCCATATGAAAGAGAATTAAACAAAATAGTTTAGCAATTTTTTTTTTCAATATGATATTGTAATGTATTCAAATTTTGCTACACGCTGCAGTCATGATAGCTAAAGCAAATGTTTCTAACTTCTAATGTTCCTATGTGTAATACTAATTAATATCAGGTAAAAGGACTTTATAAGACAATTATTAACTTACGTCTGCCTTGAGATTGGTAATCACATCCATCCATCTTGGGTCTTGCTTTCCATCTTGGGTCTTGGTACTCCATCTTGGGTCTTGCTATCCATCTCGGGTGTTCCATATGAAAGAGAATTAAACAAAATAGTTTAGCAATTTATATTTTCAATATGATATTGTAATGTATTCAAATTTTGCTACACGCTGCAGTCATGATAGCTAAAGCAAATGTTTCTAACTTCTAATGTTCCTATGTGTAATACTAATTAATATCAGGTAAAAGGACTTTATAATACAATTAGTAACTTACGTCTGCCTTGAGATTGGTAATCACATCCATCCATCTTGGGTCTTGCTTTCCATCTTGGGTCTTGGTACTCCATCTTGGATCTTGCTATCCATCTCGGGTGTTCCATATGAAAGAGAATTAAACAAAATAGTTTAGCAATTTATACTTACAATATGACATTGTAATGTATTCAAATTTTGCTACACGCTGCAGTCATGATAGCTAAAGCAAATGTTTCTAAATTCTAATGTTCCTATGTGTAATACTAATTAATATCAGGTAAAAGGACTTTATAAGACAATTAGTAACTTACGTCTGCCTTGAGATTGGTAATCACATCCATCCATCTTGGGTCTTGCTTTCCATCTTGGGTCTTGGTACTCCATCTTGGGTCTTGCTATCCATCTCGGGTGTTCCATATGAAAGAGAGTTAAACAAAATAGTTTAGCAATTTATATTTTCAATATGACATTGTAATGTATTCAAATTTTGCTACACGCTGCAGTCATGATAGCTAAAGCAAATGTTTCTAACTTCTATTCTTCCTATGTGTAATACTAATTAATATCAGGTAAAAGGACTTTATAATACAATTAGTAACTTACGTCTGCCTTGAGATTGGTAATCACATCCATCCATCTTGGGTCTTGCTTTCCATCTTGGGTCTTGGTACTCCATC
Organism: Glandiceps talaboti; assembly: GCF_964340395.1. Lineage (NCBI taxonomy): Eukaryota > Metazoa > Hemichordata > Enteropneusta > Spengelidae > Glandiceps > Glandiceps talaboti. Next base: position 20,325,936 of record NC_135562.1, on the reverse strand, counting down.
TTGGGTCTTGCTCTCCATCTCGGGTGTTCCATATGAAAGAGAATTAAACAAAATAGTTTAGCAATTTATACTTACAATATGACATTGCAATGTATTCGAATTTTGCTACACGCTGCAGTCATGATAGCTAAAGCAAATGTTTCTAAATTCTAATGTTCCTATGTGTAATACTAATTAATATCAGGTAAAAGGACTTTATAAGACAATTAGTAACTTACGTCTGCCTTGAGATTGGTAATCACATCCATCCATCTAGGGTCTTGGTATCCATCTTGGGTCTTGGTACTCCATCTTGGGTCTTGCTCTCCATCTCGGGTGTTCCATATGAAAGAGAATTAAACAAAATAGTTTAGCAATTTATATTTTCAATATGACATTGTAATGTATTCAAATTTTGCTACACGCTGCAGTCATGATAGCTAAAGCAAATGTTTCTAACTTGTAATGTTCCTATGTGTAATACTAATTAATATCAGGTAAAAGGACTTTATAATACAATTATTAACTTACGTCTGCCTTGAGATTGGTAATCACATCCATCCATCTTGGGTCTTGCTTTCCATCTTGGGTCTTGGTACTCCATCTTGGGTCTTGCTCTCCATCTCGGGTGTTCCATATGAAAGAGAATTAAACAAAATAGTTTAGCAATTTATACTTACAATATGACATTGTAATGTATTCGAATTTTGCTACACGCTGCAGTCATGATAGCTAAAGCAAATGTTTCTAACTTCTAATGTTCCTATGTGTAATACTAATTAATATCAGGTAAAAGGACTTTATAAGACAATTATTAACTTACGTCTGCCTTGAGATTGGTAATCACATCCATCCATCTTGGGTCTTGCTTTCCATCTTGGGTCTTGGTACTCCATCTTGGGTCTTGCTATCCATCTCGGGTGTTCCATATGAAAGAGAATTAAACAAAATAGTTTAGCAATTTATATTTTCAATATGATATTGTAATGTATTCAAATTTTCCTACACGCTGCAGTCATGATAGCTAAAGCAAATGTTTCTAACTTCTAATGTTCCTATGTGTAATACTAATTAATATCAGGTAAAAGGACTTTATAATACAATTAGTAACTTACGTCTGCCTTGAGATTGGTAATCACATCCATCCATCTTGGGTCTTGCTTTCCATCTTGGGTCTTGGTACTCCATCTTGGATCTTGCTATCCATCTCGGGTGTTCCATATGAAAGAGAATTAAACAAAATAGTTTAGCAATTTATACTTACAATATGACATTGTAATGTATTTGAATTTTGCTACACGCTGCAGTCATGATAGCTAAAGCAAATGTTTCTAAATTCTAATGTTCCTATGTGTAATACTAATTAATATCAGGTAAAAGGACTTTATAAGACAATTAGTAACTTACGTCTGCCTTGAGATTGGTAATCACATCCATCCATCTAGGGTCTTGGTATCCATCTTGGGTCTTGGTACTCCATCTTGGGTCTTGCTATCCATCTCGGGTGTTCCATATGAAAGAGAGTTAAACAAAATAGTTTAGCAATTTATATTTTCAATATGACATTGTAATGTATTCAAATTTTGCTACACGCTGCAGTCATGATAGCTAAAGCAAATGTTTCTAACTTCTATTCTTCCTATGTGTAATACTAATTAATATCAGGTAAAAGGACTTTATAAAACAATTATTAACTTACGTCTGCCTTGAGATTGGTAATCACATCCATCTATCTTGGGTCTTGCTTTCCATCTAGGGTCTTGGTACTCCATCTTGGGTCTTGCTGTCCATCTCGGGTGTTCCATATGAAAGAGAATTAAACAAAATAGTTTAGCAATTTATACTTACAATATGACATTGTAATGTATTTGAATTTTGCTACACGCTGCAGTCATGATAGCTAAAGCAAATGTTTCTAACTTCTATTCTTCCTATGTGTAATACTAATTAATATCAGCTAAAAAGACTTTATAAGACAATTATTAACTTACGTCTGCCTTGAGATTGGTAATCACATCCATCCATCTTGGGTCTTGCTTTCCATCTTGGGTCTTGGTACTCCATCTTGGGTCTTGCTATCCATCTCGGGTGTTCCATATGAAAGAGAATTAAACAAAATAGTTTAGCAATTTTTTTTTTTCAATATGATATTGTAATGTATTCAAATTTTGCTACACGCTGCAGTCATGATAGCTAAAGCAAATGTTTCTAACTTCTAATGTTCCTATGTGTAATACTAATTAATATCAGGTAAAAGGACTTTATAAGACAATTATTAACTTACGTCTGCCTTGAGATTGGTAATCACATCCATCCATCTTGGGTCTTGCTTTCCATCTTGGGTCTTGGTACTCCATCTTGGGTCTTGCTATCCATCTCGGGTGTTCCATATGAAAGAGAATTAAACAAAATAGTTTAGCAATTTATATTTTCAATATGATATTGTAATGTATTCAAATTTTGCTACACGCTGCAGTCATGATAGCTAAAGCAAATGTTTCTAACTTCTAATGTTCCTATGTGTAATACTAATTAATATCAGGTAAAAGGACTTTATAATACAATTAGTAACTTACGTCTGCCTTGAGATTGGTAATCACATCCATCCATCTTGGGTCTTGCTTTCCATCTTGGGTCTTGGTACTCCATCTTGGATCTTGCTATCCATCTCGGGTGTTCCATATGAAAGAGAATTAAACAAAATAGTTTAGCAATTTATACTTACAATATGACATTGTAATGTATTCAAATTTTGCTACACGCTGCAGTCATGATAGCTAAAGCAAATGTTTCTAAATTCTAATGTTCCTATGTGTAATACTAATTAATATCAGGTAAAAGGACTTTATAAGACAATTAGTAACTTACGTCTGCCTTGAGATTGGTAATCACATCCATCCATCTAGGGTCTTGGTATCCATCTTGGGTCTTGGTACTCCATCTTGGGTCTTGCTATCCATCTCGGGTGTTCCATATGAAAGAGAGTTAAACAAAATAGTTTAGCAATTTATATTTTCAATATGACATTGTAATGTATTCAAATTTTGCTACACGCTGCAGTCATGATAGCTAAAGCAAATGTTTCTAACTTCTATTCTTCCTATGTGTAATACTAATTAATATCAGGTAAAAGGACTTTATAAGACAATTAGTAACTTACGTCTGCCTTGAGATTGGTAATCACATCCATCCATCTTGGGTCTTGCTTTCCATCTTGGGTCTTGGTACTCCATCTTGGGTCTTGCTCTCCATCTCGGGTGTTCCATATGAAAGAGAATTAAACAAAATAGTTTAGCAATTTATACTTACAATATGACATTGTAATGTATTCGAATTTTGCTACACGCTGCAGTCATGATAGCTAAAGCAAATGTTTCTAACTTCTAATGTTCCTATGTGTAATACTAATTAATATCAGGTAAAAGGACTTTATAAGACAATTAGTAACTTACGTCTGCCTTGAGATTGGTAATCACATCCATCCATCTTGGGTCTTGCTTTCCATCTTGGGTCTTGGTACTCCATCTTGGGTCTTGCTATCCATCTCGGGTGTTCCATATGAAAGAGAATTAAACAAAATAGTTTAGCAATTTATACTTACAATATGATATTGCAATGTATTCGAATTTTGCTACACGCTGCAGTCATGATAGCTAAAGCAAATGTTTCTAACTTGAAATGTTCCTATGTGTAATACTAATTAATATCAGGTAAAAGGACTTTATAATACAATTAGTAGCTTACGTCTGCCTTGAGATTGGTAATCACATCCATCCATCTTGGGTCTTGCTTTCCATCTTGGGTCTTGGTACTCCATCTTGGGTATTGGTAATACATCTTGGGTATTGGTATTCATCTCGGGTGTTCCATATTAAAGAGAATTAAACAAAATAGTTTAGCAATTTATATTTTCAATATGATATTGTTATGTACTCAAATTTTGCTACACGCTGCAGTCATGATAGCTAAAGCAAATGTTTCTAACTTCTAATGTTCCTATGTGTAATACTAATTAATATCAGGTAAAAGGACTTTATAAGACACTTATTAACTTACGTCTGCCTTGAGATTGGTAATCACATCCATCCATCTAGGGTCTTGCTATCCATCTTGGGTCTTGGTACTCCATCTTGGGTCTTGCTATCCATCTCGGGTGTTCCATATGAAAGAGAATCTAAAAACAATAGTTTAGTAATTTATATTTTCAATATGATATTGTAATGTATTGAAATTCTGGGTGTTGCTATCCATATTTGGTCTTGCTATCCATCTTGGGTCTAGGTATATGCATTATTGGTCTTGGTATCGATCTTGGGTCTTGGTATCCATCTTGCATCTTGCTATGCATCTCTGGCGTTTCATATAAAAGGGAATATGAAAAGCGATGAGAAAGGATGGAATATGAATGGTGATGAGGGGTGGGGGAATAGGAAATATGAATGGTGATAAGAAATGGTGTGAAATGAGAAATATGGTGTGATGAGGAGAATGGAGAATTGATAATGGGTATGGAAAAATAGAAATTTCAAACTTACTTTGTGCTGATCATAATCTTTCTTCAAATGCATTATTTCCATGCGGCAAGGTTGGTGTAGTTTTGTCTGTTGTAAAAGAAAGATATTGAGAAATTTAATATTTCAATAATAAAAGTTGAATGGATAAATATATATCTTGAGAATATTGTAATTGAACAATAGAAGTTGAATGGATAAATATATATCTTGAGAATATTGTAATTGTTGAAGCAGGAAGGGATGTGTAACCAAATGGGTAATGTAATACTTTTGTAATCACAAGTAAAACATAATAATCAGACTTTCAATGCATATATTGTAATATTGCAATGTATGGAGAAGTGACATGCCCTGCAGACTGGATTTGATATAGTGTTTGTATTTTAATACTTGCTTAATTTTGCACATATCACTTTCTGTATTTATAATAAAACAAGTGACCCAGTATTCAAACTATCTATGCCATTTTAAAAAAAATAACTTTGTTCCATTAATGGTACAAAAAACGGTCAAAGTGAATATTTGATGTTGCCATGTTGTATGAATGAATGAGCATTGTCTCGAAGTAGTTTAACTATGCTGTGCTGTGCTCTGCTGTGCTGTGCTGTGCTGTGCTATAAAATATCAATAGGTGAATGGTTTTGTGGTTCCCAGGTCAACATCACATATAAACTAGGTCAAAATCTTCCCTACTAAACCTACCTCTAATTAAGCAATAACCCCCGCCGAAGGCGGGTATACACGAGATTTTGGTATAATTCGCGACATATAGCACGAGCCGAATGGCGAGTGCTATATGGAGCGAATTGTACCAAATTCGAGTGTATACCCGCCTTCGGCGGGAGTTATTGCTATTATATTGTATCAAAATGTGTGTATATTTCTTCTAAATGTGATTCTGTGGTTATTTATATGCCCGAAAAGGCGAATTCGCACGTACAGAAAAAGATCGTCGGTAATAGATCGTCGGGAACGAGCATATTTTAATGAGTGGATACGTTCATGTAGCCCCCACACACACTGCATGAACACAACCATACACTGCATTGCAATGCATTGCATTGCATTGATAAATTGCTTTATTTACATCATATAATGCATAACGAAAACGCGTTGAAAACTAGCAACAAAGAAAAGGGGGCAAGAGGTCAAAGAAAGTAACAATTTTGTTTGGATATTTTCATAAGAACAATACAATCTTGTACACCGCTAAAAATAGATGTCTCGGCGTTGAATCGGAGAAAGCGCGAGACAGTAAATCAGAGACGCGACGTTACACAGTCTACTTTAATTTAATGGGTAACAAATTGAACATTGACCGAACCTGAAAATGTACAGTTTCGAAATAATCCTGACGCACCTTGACTGATGATGGTTAAAAGTTGACTCGGTGTTGCTTGATTCAACGCGTAACCAGAGTAGGACGCTGAGGTTCGTTGCATGGGGAGAACTTGTACCTTATCAGTGATGTTGAAGCCACTGATCGATCGTTGCTTTCGATCGCAAGGTCATCAGTGGAATTATTTGGACTACTGTAACCCAAACTATTGTACAGGATACCTGACACACCTTATTACTCTGGTGAAGTGTTAACTTATTGGTATAAGAACGAACACATTCAGCTTGTATGTACTATTCATATGCTAGTTTAGGGGCCCATTTTACCACTGCCAGCCGTGGTAAAATGGGATTTTACCACAGTTATTATCCAATCAGAATGGCGCATAGTAGCATGATATAATATAATCATTATTAGCTTATGGCTTGAAAAATATTTTCTTCATGCAATAAGTGGTGAAAATTGTTTACTACTATTGATATCATTCATGATGACATTCATTAATATTCCAGTGAATGACAAATTACACCCAATATCTGCCACAGAAAAGAAAACTACATCTATCAAGTTGGTATGAACAAATCTAAGTAGACCCCCCCCCCCCTCTTCCTCCACCGTTAACCAAGGTACATGCACATGTAAATATCACAGAAGCTGGTTATATGCAATATCAATTTTGAACAAAATTTCCAAAAAGTCTCCTAAAAAATACAAAAGGACCACTATCAACTTGGCATTACAAATTTGAAATTATATATTACCGACTTCCAGTGAGGTATTGCGAACACTAAATGAAAACTGATTATCGGATATAGAGAAAAAGCTGCTCAAAATAGATTCTTATCAACTTGACATGTACAAATTTAAGTCCAGTGGATATGTGCAGATTTTGGATAAATTGATCATGAGAATAAATTTACAATGGCCAACATTCTTTAGAAAATGGCCGCCATGTGTATTGTTTTCAAACACCCAGATAGACAGTCAATTGAATTCATACAGAACAGTTTGCATATTGTACTGGTTCACTTGAAATATGATTGTTTTTTTACTTCTATTATTTTTTATTATTAAAACCAACACAATAGACTGTAATCCACCAAATATATGTTTAAACAATTTTCAAAATCTCAGCTATTTTTGATTCATTCAAACTATTATATATCTAACATTATTAGTAAGAAAAAATAACTTCTACATGTACACCCCTGCCAAATTGTTTGCTTATATTTATCAAATGGAACACTTCTTTAGTCTACTATTAAACCAATTTTGCAAAGCGACTGTTTTTTAATTCATACAAGATGACTGGTATCATCATTCCTACCCAATGTCCTGATTTTAGTTTAGAAAGTACACTTACATATTTTATTAATCTACTGTAAAATATTCAATGATCATGGTGACCATCTTGAATAGGTGGCCATTTTTAATTTATGCAAATGGCAATAACTTAATCATAGGCCAAACTCTACTTTCATACCAAATTTGGTGTAATTATCATGACCATTTTGTAGCAACATTTCCTGAAATCTGATCTACCCTATGAGTTGTTTAAACAACCCTGTTTAGTTTAAACAACTTCAAAGTCTCGTTTTCGATCATTTCTTTGCATGCATGTAAGCTGTCAAGCTACCATTGTCCTCTACGACCATTTAATCTTATAATATTACACTTTCCACCTACGAGGGCACCTAAATATTCTAACATATGACCTCGAGGTTATGTTCTGTGTTGTTGTTGTTGTTGTTGTTGTTGTTGTTGTTGTTGTTGTTGTTGTTGTTATGAGTCGGCCATTTTGGAGATTCCACGTTTTAAGTCACGGCGTGAGTTTATCACTGGCATGGCTAGACGGCCACAGATAAGTACGCATTATACTTTGCACATTATTAGAGATGGGAGATGGTAGCGACACAGAAAGGGTGATAGTTTTCATGACAGTAACAGTGATTCCAGTGACAAAGACAGTGATATGTATACATGATTAATGATGATGTTTCTGAAACTGTGAAAGTGACATTTAAATGGTAGTGTAGAATTGAATGCATGCAGAAAAAAAAGCCCCAGCGCACAGTAAGATAATGAAGAGGTAAATTATAATGAATGTAAAATTATTTGCTATGATTGTTGATGTAGTGTTTGTGGTAGTAGTGTTCTTAGTACTACTTATTTATATTGACATCAAAATGGTAGTTGCAATTCTAATCACATGAAACCAATATCAAAACATGACATTGATAGAGGTGTATGGCACCTGTTTCCTATTCCATTTACAAATTACAGGCTGTCTTTTTATTGTTTGCTTGCGTCTTTGGTATACGTATGATTTTTCTGTCTTGTTGTAGTCTATTGTTATTTGTTTGTATTATTGCATAATTTTGACTTTCTGTGATGAAGTGTAATAAATAAATAAATAAATAAATAAATAAATAAATAAATAAATAAATAAACAAATACATAAATAAAAAAGTAACAATTAAATAAATTGATTGAATTTGAATGGAAACAGTCTGTAGAAAACTCTGCCAGCATGCAATGAAAACCCTGTCATATTTTACTGAAATTTTTCAACATGTTTGCTGCATTCCCTGGAATTGTTGTACTTTTTATCTAGATTGTGAGAATTAATAGTTATACAATTAACTTCTATACATGTCTACAGAATATACATGTAAATGTATATGGCAGTTGTGGTGCCAATGGTGGTTGGGGTGATGATGCGTATTGTTGTGCTGCTGGTGGAAAGTTTGATGGCAGTACTGATGGTGGTGGTGAGTGATGTTTGTGATGATGTTGGTGATGATGGTCCTGGTAATGGTAGTGGTGATGGTGGTGATGAGGAGGACAATAACAACAACATGTTCGTTACAATACACCTTGGTGTCTTCCCAATTTAGGTTGGACTGTAACAACCAACGAACAATAACAACTACACCAATTAACAGCTGTACCACGTCTACAAGTTGAATCTACCAATTTCAAGCCCATTGATTATTTTCAGTTATTCATTAATGAAGATTTACTATCTTGTCATGCAAACACATTTTGCTGATTGGTATCATAAAAAACCTAGCTATGTATTGGTTCACTGACCCCATGTTTGAACCACCCTCGTTTGATTTTGTCATGCCAAGGAATCATTTTCCACTACTGCAATCAGTTTTTTCCAATTAAAATCATCCAGAATCTCAAGCTAATGACAGAGATCAACTGTTCAATGTCTGGCCACTGCTTGACCATTTACTCAACATGTTTGAGGGTGTATGCATCCCCAACAACATGACAATAGATAAATCTTTGATGATATGGAAAGACAGATTGGTCTTTCAGCCATATATCCCTTTGAAGATTCAGAAGAAAGCCTGATTTGGTATAACAATACTTTCACTTTGTAGCCACAATTCTAGTGACTTTTGAAGTATACAGTAATTAGTCAGTGAAACTCAGTTAGCCACAATTTTAAATGATATTTGAAGTGTACAGTACATGTACTTTTGTTAGTGAAACTCATGTCACAATTTCAGATGACATTTGAAGGGTACAGTACCTTGTCAGTGAAACTCAGTTAGCCACAATTGATAATTTGAGGCCATTTTGAATATGTAGGGATCGGTCAGTTTCTTCACCCTGGGGTGGGGTGGATTTGTAGGGGGTCACCCTGTTTTTTGAAATGGGGGGGGGGGGTCATGTTGTTTTGAAAATTGTGGATGGGGGGGGGGTCATTGTATTTTGGATTGTGATGGAAGAAAAAAATCCTTCTCTACAATGTCATATAACCTTGTCTGAAATGTGGTACATGTAAATATTTGTTCAAGATTGTCCCTGTTTCTTACATGAATATTACTTATTAGTTCACACATAACTATGCATATACATATACATATGTATATGTATTACCTAGCTACCACACTAGTTACAGAACATGTCATGTAAATGCTTGGCTGGTTCACAATCAATGCTTCACTTATATTTCAGTTTGGGGCAAAAGTGAACTTAAAAGTTTTATAATGGTAATCTTCATAGATAGTTTATAAAAGAAGTTAATCTAAATTCTTCTACTCATCAGTATGAACTTGTCAGAAGGGATTGATACACTTTCTATTTTGGATGCTAAATGTTATTGACACTACAAATCACCACATCTCATCAGAGCTAGTTTCTATTATACACTAGGTATGACCACCTAAAGTTCTCTAACATACCAGTGACTTTACTATACATGCAAAATTAATGCCCCTATACCAATGTTATGGGCCCATTTTTATGTGACATGGGAAAGTCATTTAAAACTTACATTTACGTTGGCTTTTCGAAGCTTGGAAATATTACCTCAAAGGCTATGAATAACCTAAACATTGTCTTAATAGAAGCAAAAAACTCCAGCTCTGCCAAGGACTCCGTCACCCCCGAGGTCACTTTTGCATTCAACCAACAATCAGATGCACGAACAACCTTTTTACTGTCATAATGGTATTAAACCTTTCTTAAATATTTTCACCCTATTCTTATTTTAGATGATACTGTCTTTTAAAGATGTGAAATGTTTACCAAGGTAGTCTTGAATTGCCTTGAACTCCAAATCTCCCCTACCAATGATACTACCATTAGATGTGCTGACCCTTACTGCATGTATATAATGATGTCATTTAACTTTTTAAGAACATATTTCAACCCTTAGTGCAAGTTATAAAGAATACAGTTGATACTTGATGGTACTGTCTTGTAAAGCATGGATTAAGTTATTGCTTGAAAGGGTCTGAATAGCCAAAATATTGGCTTTAAGAGTACAAATCCCCCAGGGCTTCTAGAGGGAGACCCCTCGGACCCCCCCCCCCATGAGGTGGACATATCCCAGTCTCAAGCTCTTCCTCTCTTACTGTCAAGATGTTATCAAAGTATATTTTGATAGTATTTCAACCCTGTGTAGTTTTTTTTATATGTTGGTGCTGTCTCCCCCATACCTGCGCTGCTATGAAATCGTACAAATCCAAGATAGACCTGTAAATTACCAAGAAACATCTCAGAATGAATCTAACAATATCACTAACATCAATAGAAGAAACGAGTTAACAGTAAATGATTACCACCTGGAAACACAACCAGTTTAAAATCAGCAGTCTACCAAAACTACTCAAGAGAATATCACAACTAGCATGCCATATAATGAAACAATGCATGTACCACCCATAATAAATTAGTCAAATCAAGCCAACAACCATTTTTAGACAAACTCATCGGAAAAGACGCAGAAGAAGACAGGGAAACTCAACAAAGTAATTCTCCCAGCACTCTATATAACAAGCAACCAAGAAATACCAATCTTCAACAGATTAAACTAGCAACATTCAATGTAAAGAACATTAAAACAAACTCTAACTACATCACCAAGTTACTCAATACAGTTGACATACTTTGCCTTCAAGAACATTGGCTGTATGAATATAAAAAAAAAACTTCATCAAACTGCTCCCAATTATAAAGTCTTCAGCAAATCTGTTGACACAAAAGACCCTAGCAAACCAACTCGAAGACAACAGGGTTATGGTGGAATTGCAACATTATGGTCACATAAAGTTGATGACATAGTCGATATCCATCTGGATTTTCGAACAACATTGGAGTGATTACAATTAACGGTGAAATACCGGTCTGTATAATAAACGTCTATATGCCTTTAAGGAACTCTACCAATGGTCAAAACAAATATGAATCTACACTTGACGAAATAAATGAAATTATCAACAAATTCTTTCCATCTCACAAAGTAATTATTGCTGGTGACATAAATGCTTCTCTGCACAGAAACCCGAAGAATCTCCATGACAAGAAATTTCAAAAGATTTGTACAGCAAATAAACTACACAGCAACTATCCAAAAAAGACCACATTTAGACATGAAAACAAAAACGACAACTCCCGAATCGATTACATGATTGAACAAAAATTCAACAACTACTAATGTCTCCAAAATATCACAATATATGATGAAACCTATGACAATCTATCTGACCATGTTCCTGTGGAAGCTACCGTTAATATTCATCAAACATCAACTGGAAGTATTCAACCTGACAACATTATCCATCCAAACCTACATACATACATACATACATACATACATACATACATACATACATACATACATACATACGAGCTACCCAACAAAGTCAACTGGGAAACGGTCAATACAGACAAATACAGTGAGAAACTTGAACAGTATCTACCAGATCCAAACAATACTCTTGATAGTCATTATGATATTGACGTCTACACAAACACCTTTATATCTGCCATTACAACAGCTGCCAAACAAGCCAGTAATAAATCCCGAATTGTAAAACAAACACGCAAAAAGAAAGGTGTCAACGTTTGGAACCCAGACATTGCTAAAGCAATGAAGGAAGCTAGACAGGCAGCTACAACATGGATACAAGCCAGAAGACCAACTGATGAACTAAACCCAAACACTATTAATGGACGACTAACACGTAAAATGGTACGGAAAACAATCAGAACAGCAGATGCAGTATCAAGAGACGCTCTATACAACAAACTAATGGAAACACATAGTGAAGACAAGAAAACAGTCTACAAACTAATCAAGACACACAGGAAAACCAAGTCCAGTGCAATTAGTAAACTCACAGTCAATACAAAAACATTCTCCGAGGAAAACATTATTTATAGCTTCAGCTCACACTTTGTAAATTTTGCTACTCCAACTGATTCTCCACACTACAACGAAGAGTACTATAACCTGGTATATGAAGACACTGATGCTATCGAATCACTATGGTACACAAAAACACATGAACCTCTCACTATTACTGAATATGAACTCTCAAATCATATTAAATCACTCACTAATAACAACGCCAATGACGTACATAGAATACAAGCCGAACACCTAAAAATAAACTCGAGCATAACTACCAAACACCTTCTTCCCCTAATCAACAGATGCTATTGACAAATCATATCCCCCAATAACTTAAGGAAGGAGTCATCGTCGTACCACTTTAGACAACATTTCCTGACGAGAAACTATTTTTTCCTTTTTAGTGGCCTACAGAAATATGCCAATAATTTATTAAAACTATAAGCTACATCAATAATATTTTCAGAGCAAGTGCGCTTTGGTATCGCAAATGCATGTATCAAATTATATTGAATTTGAAGTGTGTATTCTTGAGATATAGACTAATTACCGAAAACCATTAATTATGTAAATCTTTCGTTAATATTCTTGGGATGTTTACCAAAATCTAATCAGTTCTTGTCACTACCCTACAAAACACATGCAATAAATTTCGTTTGAATTGAGCCAGTTGTGTTTTAGAAAATGGTGATAAAGTCGCACCACTTTAGACGACATTTCCTGACGAGAAACTGTTTTTTTCTTTTTTGTGGCCAATCAAAAATATGCCAATAACTTATTCAAACTAAAAGCTACATTAGTAATAGTTTCAGGACAGGTGTGCTTTGGTATCCCAAATGTGAGTACCAAGTTATAATGACTTTGAAGCGTGCATTCTTGAGATATAACCTTATTACAGAAAATCATTAATTACGTAAATTGCTCATTAATATTCACGGTATTTTTACTAAAACCTAATAAGGTCTTGCCATTACCCTACGGAATAAGTCTTTAAAATTTCGTTTGAATTTAGCAAGCCGTTATGGAGAAAACAATGACACAGACATACAGACACAGGCACACAGACACACAGACACACAGACATCCACCCATAAATATATCTCTTCCTGAAAATGGTAAACAACAAAATATGACTGAAAACTACAGTGCTATTACATGCCTACCAACCACCGGTAAAATCATTGAAAAGGTGCTCCTCACTAGACTTGAAGAAACATTCAGCAAACAACAAAACAAACTAGAATTTGGTTTCACTGAAAACACGTCTACCGTGGATGCTGCTCTCATAGTATCAGAAGTAATCAATAAAGCCAAATATAAAAAAACCCTTGCTATTCATATTTCTAGATGCCCGTAAAGCCTTCAATGTAGTGTGGCTCACTAACCAACATTTCGTCAAAACTTGCCAATAATGTTGTTCAACTATACAACAATGCAACGTCACACGTCACAACGTCACAAGTGGTTAGGATGAGCATCTTCACAATTTGCAATTCAACATGGAGTAATTCAAGTTGGCATCCTATCAGCTCACAAAGTTATTATCAATGATCTCCATAACAAGATTTCCAATGACCACATTGGCTATCACATTGGACTCACCAACTGTGCATGCCCAACATTTGCAGACAACACATCATTACTAGCCACCAACAAAAGCTCAAAAATGATCAACCATATAACCAATTACACATTAAATGTAAGATACACCATAAACTTAGACAAAACACTAAACCTGACATCGATATAAACATTTCATCAACTCGTAAAGCTACATACTCACTACTAGGAGCTGGATGTCATGGACAAAACGGTCTTAGTAGTCCAAATTTGACAATTTCAATGTGAAATATTTACATACTTCCAAGACTGACATACGGACAAGAAACTGTCAAACTTACAAAAGCAGACATCAACAAACTAGACCTGCTGCAAAAATCACTGCTTAAACAAATATTATCACTACCAGACAACACTGCTGATGAAGCCATATACCTTCTATCTGGACTTCGATCCATTGAAGCAGAGATTGACCTCAAGAAACTGTCATTACTTGGTAGAATTCTTCAAGACAAAAACTCGCCAGAATACTGTATTGGAGAACGTCAAATAGCCATAAACAGACCTCGGAAGTAACAGCTGGTTTGTACAAATAAAACAAACCCTGCAAAGATATCAACTACAAAATATATGCAGTCTATTTAAACACACTACATCGATCAATCATTGGAAAGAAACTAATCAAAAAGAAAGTAAATGACCACTGGCAGAACATATTACATGAATCAGCATCCCAAAAATCCAGTCTTCGATACCTGAATGCAAAAACGAGAATCAACTGTGGTCCACATATGATATGGTCTACTGTCTCAAATAACGTAAGAGACACTCAGCGCACAACCATTAAAACAGACTCCTAACTGCAACATACATACATCAAGCTAACACTAACAGAGCCAAGTTTAATCAACATACAACGGACCCTATATGCATATTCTGCCAGAAAGCACCAGAAACAAGAGAACATATCAGGAATAGCTGTGAAACACATTCTAAATAAAGATAGACATTCATCATCAATATACATAACGCCATTCAAGAACACTACCCTGAAATAAAAACAATCACCAGTACACCAGCCATGTTAACTCAACTTACTCTGGATTTCACCAAACTGGAGAACATGTAAAACAAACGTACACACGCTCCTGTGCTAGACTCGAAAAAAATAGACAGTGGTTTATAGAAACCACCTGGTTTCTATTGTTAGAAAAGCCGACTGTAGTCAATGGTCGATTTTCCTCGAATCAAAGCTATTCTCCGTATTGACGTTGACAGGGTACGTTCCCATTGCTTACACAGCTGTACACGTACGTTTGGGTGGGTTATGACAGGCAAGACGTCGTATTTTGTCATCGTCCTGTGCATACTTTCAGGTCGATTCTGTTGTCTTTGTTTTACTGTCATTGCATGTTGACAGCTTTATTTCATTTCTTTCTTGCTCTTTTCTGGGTTTTACAGCTTACAGAAAATTTTATAAATTTGACTTCACAATTCTGGTTCACGTTCTTGTAATCAGCTGTTTTAAGGTTATCTTTTACAACTGTTACGGACTTAAGACTGTTATATTTAGTTCTATTTCTCGTTAAACATACGACACACCAACTATAAGTTTGCTATATATTCTGTATATAGTAACTAGTGTATTTGTCACATGTTCTGTCGCTCCATGATTCTGAGTGTCTTGTCAGTCTGCTTTGCTGAGGTCAATACTAGGAAAAGTGTGCCCCTTTTTTTATTAGACAGTTGTTATGTCTTTTATTTTGACCAGAAATTTCACTTTTTTAGTTGTTTGTTAAGCCATTCTTATTTCTTCTAAATGACACCGTGCTTGTAAACTTTTTCTTGATACTGGTAAGGAAGCCAGCGAATTTTTTTTACACGACACATATGAACCAAAAACTACTTGGTTTAAATATCCAACCACAGTCATCTTCCGGAGTCAGTAAATATTGAAGATTACAAGTTAAATCTCTCTATTTTTGACTGTCAAATCTGTAATTGTGGGTTCATGCTTTGGTGCATGAAGAAGTGATTTGGTGCATGCTCTGGTGAATAGCTATAGTTATTGGAAAAGTGTGACCCTTGGTCACTTTGGAGCTTTTTCAAATTTGTTTCTTTCTGGTTATCATACAGAAGTAGTGACCATTCTTTCTTCAATACTTTGTTTATTCAGTTTTTTCTAAATCCAAGTACTTCATATTTGTGACTTGTTGGTCACCACTTGTATTTATTTCTCATGTATCATTTTGGTGATGAACAGTGAAACAGCTTGGTGAACTTCATTTTATTGATGGCAGCCAGGTTTTCAGGTTTTTGTGTCCTGATGATCTGTTGCTAAATTTAATTTTCAGAGGATAAACTTGCCTTAAAATTTAAAGGAGGGCTAACTAGTGTTACTGGTAGTAGATACCAGTTGTAACATTTTCATAGTATTTTGAATTGTTTCCTCTTGAGGGTTGCCTTCCAATTTTAGTTATAGTTTCTAATTTATTTTTTCTCTCTTACTTGCAGAATCCTGATAATACAAAAATTATTATAGTTGCTGTGATGTCCTGAGAACTCCATTCGGATACACACGCTTTGTTCTATTTTGTCCTGTTCTGTCATTTTTTTTGACATGATGGCAGTATTGTTGAAAAAAATAAAATGTAGTGAAAATCCTACACGTGAACTAAATTCTGTTTGCAAAGAGAATGATAATTACAATATGAATATTAACATTGGTGTCAAATAGTTGTTATACATATCTCTTCTCGAAGTTTACACAGTGTAAACTTCAATCATACTTTATAGCATGCAAACTAAATTATTTTGAGAAAAACATTAAAATTGCGCAGTGTAAAATAATTGTAGTGTGTATCACTGACACTGTGCGTTGAATACATTATTTTTTCAGTAAGACGTGATTGTCGAAAATTGTACGCAATGGACAATAAGAGAAACGGAACTGTGACTCTGCGGGTTTTTTTCTTTAGAAAACGTGCATATAATACATTTGTGTATATATCACATTTAAAATTATTGAGTGGTATCTTTGCCAACCATTTTTTTCAACAAAATATCACTGGCTTTCTGGACAGCTATATACGTGAATTAGTGGATATTACTTTCATTGATGTTTAGCCCACGACCTATTGTATTGCCATGGTCAACATACTTCCATGGTCTACATAAGGGCGCCTCCAGTATTTACAAGGGGGCTGACGAAATCACACATGGTCTGTTAAATAAAACCTGACCCTCCCCCATTCTCCATTTGTAAAAAGTGACCCTCCCCTTTGCCCCATTTTGTAAAACATGACCCTCCCCATTACAATTGCATACACTGAACGTTAATCAATATTCCCATGATATGTATACATACAAATTAAATCATTTTGACTCTGTATTAGAAAGCAATATTTCTACATATAAAGTGGCAAACAGTAAAAGACAGGCTAGTTACATTTCTCGTATAATCATACACAATCTAGTTAGTATCTAAAACGTGCTTTCCATGTTGTGCATACTCTGACTGATCTGGTCACTTGTAAAAGTTCCCTGATATCATTGTCATCATCATCCCCTTTACCTTCAGTATTGCCATTATCAGTGTCACTCTAATCTGACTCACTGGTACTACTTGAGTGAAGTTGAGTCAGTACATGTTATCACTGTCCTTGTTCTCTATGACATTCAAAACTACATCATCATCATCATCGATACCATCATCACCATCATACAGTATTATAACAACAGTATTTACGGACAGTGTGAGTGATAATGTGAGATGGTACACGCAACAAAATGTTTTTATAAAACCATTTTCTTATAATACGTGTATTTTTATTTTTGTGTTTTGGCATGTAAAGTACTTGTAAAAATAAATGTTGAGTGCTAATCTCACTCTTACATCTCAAAACACACAAAACCAATTTACAATAACTGAATCTTCAATTTGGTCACAAAACTACGGATTGTAAAATGTAACCCTCCCCAAACATTGTAATGCAAAATATGACCCTCCCCAAGAACAGGTTTGTAAAATGTGACCCACCCCCGTTTCCGTTGTGAAACCTAAGTCTTACCCTAATATTTTTTCAAATTATCATTGGACACATATTTCTTTCTTTACGACCTAAATGAATGAACGTTCAACTGCGATATCTGTGATAGTTTTTCCCAGGATTTTTCCGCTCCTGCGCCATGCAATAAAACGCCACTAGGCACTACGAGCCGTAAAAATCTACTGTACATTTGACTGTATGGCGTCGTATGTTACTGCCGCAAATACAAGGGCGCTCATGACATTTGGCACATTTGGTCCTTAAATAATAGGGAATATGACCTATAAATTTGAAGTTTGTTCAAGACTTGGATCTGGTATTTTTCCACCACGTTCTAAAAATAGCATAAAATACTAAATTATGGGCGACACAATCACAACGTAAACATTTGACCGTACTGAGCAAAAACATTTATTTGAACGGGAAAAACCACCATCAAACCAATTTCTAAGATGTACATTACCTAACCGCTACATTCAAATAAATAATTTTGATTGTTAACAAGAGAAACTGCTAGTTTAATTTCCTCTCGGAGACTCGGACCTTCTACTGCCAAAACAGCCGCCGTTTTTAATCTCATTAAATTTCTCATCCAAAACGAGGCTGAAAACTTAGAAGATATATGGAAAATGGCTAGCTCCGTTCGGACTGCACATGTTAAGACAGAAAAAAAGTGATTTGACCCGAGAACGATAGAGCGTGACCCCAACTACACCACTGGTGTATATCTTCCATTTTTCAACGAATATTGAGTGTATTTGTAAATATCTTCTCAGAATATGTTCCAAATTTTGTATTAAGCTTATAAACCATCATGTCAAACTGCCTGAATAATAACAAAACATACAGACTGAGTCGTGAAATTATGTTCGTGTGAAAGTAGCAGGCCGGTCCGACTAAAAAGTCATTAGCCACAAACTTTAAACACTGAAAATATCAATTTCTTTGTCTATATATTTCTCTTAATATCTGCTTCGTTGTCTTATTATTTTAGTACTATGAGTCAATACTGTGATACTAGACTTTACGTCCATCAAACTTGTATTGGTGTTATTTAAATAAACACCTCAATTTGCCAAAGCATATTCAGATGATATACTCCTCTATCAGCAGGAAAAGGGTTGGTATTTTGTTCAAACTATAACATTTTGTACCCAAACATACTCTTAATTTGATATACAAATCTTTTATTTATCCACGCATCACCAAAGGTGTTGAAATATGGGGATCTACATATTCTTCACATCTGACATCTATTCACAAGTCTCAAAAAATGACAGTCCGGGCTATTACTTTTAGTTGTATCTCTGAACATTCCAACCATTTATGTAGTAAGCTTCAAAGCAAATTCTTGATATATTTAAATTACACAAACCTAAACTCTGCACTTTCATGTATGACTTATTAAACAACAAGTTACCTCGCCACCTTACAGACTCTTGCACTCCACTAGTTCATGATTACAGTACCAAGTTCAAGGTTTGGGCAAATCACATTCTACCTAAGGTAAATACGGCTATAGTCAAACTTGCAACCACCCACGCAACTGCATGAATAACATCAAGCACATCATCAACAACCACAACAAACGCATCCTTATTTCACGCAAACGCACCAACACCGTACCAGTAAAACATGCAACTGTCGGCAAAAGAAAACATGCCCGCTCAACGAAAACTGTCTACAGCGATCCGTCATCTACCAAGCAGCCGTCACACGCAAGGACAACGACATTACAGAAACATACATTGGGCTTACAGAAAACGAGTTTAAGACAACTTAAGGTACAGAAACCATACAGCATCATTCCGACACACTAAACATAGGAACTCTACGGAACTCAGCAAACATATCTGGACCCTCAAGGATAAAAACATTGACCACTCCATTTCCTAGCGACCACTTTCATCCAATCCAACCTTCAATAGCTCAAGCAAGAAGTGCAATTTATGCCTCAAAAAAAGTTCTTTATTATCTGCCGACCCGAACTATTAACAATAAACAAACGAAATGAACTTGTATCCTCTTGTCGTCACAGAAATAAAACAATGTTGTGTAACACCTGACCCCATCGCACAGCGCCATTATTAACACCTTTTGTACAAACAAAAGCACCACTCAACACCCTAGGTAAAACCTGCCTTCCACCACACGATGTATATTCAGTACATCATCATCTCCTGACGAGTGATTTACTCACGAAACAGGCTTGTAGAGAGGAAAACCCCTACTTGATTTTCTTCTACCCTATATATATATATATATATATATATATATATATATATATATATATATATATATATATGTATATGTATATGTATGTATTCAAATTTTGCTACACGCTGCAGTCATGATAGCTAAAGCAAATGTTTCTAACTTCTAATGTTCCTATGTGTAATACTAATTAATATCAGGTTAAATGACTTTATAATACAATTATTAACTTACGTCTGCCTTGAGATCGGTAATCACATCCATCCATCTTGGGTCATGGAATCCATCTTGGGTCTTGGTACCCATCTTGGGCTTGGTATCCATCTCGGGTGTTCTATATGAAAGTGAATTAATAAAACAAAATAGTTAAGCAATTTACTTTTTCAATATATAGCATTTACTGATATTGTAATGTATTCTTATTTTGCTACACACTGCAGTCGTGATAGCTAAAGCAAATGTTTCTAACTTCTAATGTTCCAATGTGTAATACTAATTAATATCAGGTAAAATCACTTTATAATGCAATTATTAACTTACGTTTGCCTTGAGTCTGCCTTGTCCATCTCCGGTCTTCTTGTCCATCTTCTTGTAGCTCCATTATAATTGTGCCCACCTGGTTGTTTTTTATTTATTTTTTTTTTGCTGAATTCCCATTATTTTCATCGTGAACATGTATAATGAAAGACTGAGATCTATGATACCAATGCCATTTCAAAAAGACAATTCGACATGCATTACTGAGGAGAAATTTAAATATTAGTGAATTAATTAAAGTTATTGGTGCCTACATGAGTGAAGCGCAAGATAGAAAAGTGCCGGCGATTAGATTCTTTTTGAACTGGTATTGGCAAAATAGAATGCTTTCATTAATTTTGTTCACCTTTTAATCCCAATTTTGTCAGCTCAAAAGTATAGCATCGAGTGATGCTATACTTTTTTGCGACTGCCAGACAATGGAACTGGCCAAACTCTTGTACATTGCCCCCCCCCCCCACCCGATCCAACCCAAGCCGTACAAGAGAACCAAATTGCATGTCAGTCATCCCAATCACATGGAAGTATAACCCAATACTTCATTTTCCCAACGAACAAAGTAGGCACAACTTTGAACATACATCCTCCGTCTTCGCAAGTCGCATCTTCCATCAAACCTCAGCAATCCACAGGCAGACATCACAGAGGTAACTCATCAGTAGTTAAACGTACCGAGCAACCATTTTGAACTTGTGCCCATTACAATAATTTGAATTGCCATTGAGAACCAATGAAAATAACGAGCGAAAGTGAATCCCTAATCCATCACCTGTGATTCTACGTTTTGGCGGGAAACTATTGTCTATATGTGAGGTCGGTATGAACGACCAAGTATTGCACATGTTATATTGAGTGGCAGCCAATCAGCGTCTACGGTCAAAAATCTACTCAATTGTTCACTCTGTGGTAATTTACAAGTGGTGTATAATAGTAACAACAATATTGCATAACATACCCTTGGGTACACACCATATTCTAATCAAATGTTTCTCGCGAAATGCAAATAGTCGGAAAATGGTGCAAGATTTGTGAAAACACGTCGTGATGAGTCATCCCCGTTGAATTACATACCTTAGTTATGGAAAGTTAGAACCCAACAAATAATGAAATACTAGGGCGACTTCACCAACAATGTGATATACCGAACGTGTGTCTATAGGAATTTGCGATTTTCTATCTCTATGTTAATGTCACAGTTTTACGATCCAGAAGTAAAAATGTACAAGAAGGTGATGTTAGCATCATTTCAGTGATAACTTGAATGACCTTCCCCCCGTTTAAAATCAAAGTATAAATGATATTCTATGTTTTATGTTACTTCCAAACGGTGTACAAACTATACGATAAACTATTTTAGTATAATACTGGTATATTGTCGATCGATGTAACATCTTTGATGTCAATAGCTTTATACATTTTGTAACAAAAAAACCTTAAAATTGTTGTTAATTAGGACATGAAAACAAACTTTGTGGGTGGGAGTCTCGTCATCATTTACAGAAAGTGAGTTTTTTTCTGCCTTGTACATATCCCAGTTAGAAAAAAAATCCCCAGTGCTTGTTTTTAAATATGATTTAATTATTTGTGTTAGTAACTTGGTGTATTCATGGAAGTATCACTACTTCCATGGTAATCGCTACTTCCATATGGTATACTGTGACACCTCTGACGGCGGCAATTTGAACGATAAACATGCATATTCCTATGTAAAAAAAAATAATTTGTACGATCCTTGCAGACGTAGACAGTGTTATTTGTAACTTTACATGGAACCTGCTACGGATCAATTCAACCAGAAGAGGGGTACTTCTCTACGTATGTACATAGCGATCGTCTATATTGTCTATTTGCTCATTCGAATAACAGTCGGGTGATAGTACAAGTGCTGGTATATACAGTTATAATAAATATCATAACAAAAAAAAAATATACAACAATGTATATTTGAGTTGGCACATAATTCCCCCGTGCTTGTTTGAAATACCAAGATATGTGAGTTTCATTCAGTACACTTCAAATTCTGTTTTCTCTAATATGCGACATCATGTAGATAACTCATTGCTTGTTCCTTGATATTGTTAATTTGTACACTAAAACTAGCAAACTTAAACCTGGTCTAGCTGGCTCACACAACTTGTACATGGTATGGTTATGATGTGATTGTATAGTCCTGCTTGGTGCTGAGCGAAACGCGTACACCGTCTGCAAGTAGCGAAACGCGTGCGAGCAGTCCGAGACCGTCTGCAAGCAGGACCAGGTATGGTAAAACTATTGAAAATCATGACTCTCTCGTTTGGGGGTGCGCCCTCAACGGCGAATGCAATAGCTATTGCCAGGGATACTGTTACTATCGCTTGTATGTCCTCTTTCATCGCTGTATTTTAATAATAAAACTACAGTGGATTATTCCAATTAATGATGGAATCTTAAGACCAATAACAAATTTCCATGACGTTACATTTCGTTTATATGCATATCCAACTATAACCACTCATCACTACTGACTGCACAGGAATACCATACAGGGAAAATGAAAACTTCTACATGTAATATATTGTTACACAGTACACATTTTATTAATCAAAATTGGGGTACAAGTACTGCAATGTTGACAGCATGTAAAAAAAGTATGTACCTACACAGATTTGAATAATTGAGTGTTACGGGGGGGAGGGGGTAGGTATGGCCTAACAAAAAAATTGTTTGGTTCTGGTTACCCGACCCAACCTAGTTTTTCACTGCCGACCCACAAATTTGTTTAATGTATTCGAGAAAAAAACAATAAAATCACAAAAGTATTGCAAGTAATAGTTGATGCGGAAACTGACATCAACTTAAAAAGACAATATAAAACTCTTCTCCCAATCTGTAATGGCTGTACATCTGATGAGAAGAAACTAACAACAGAGACCATATGGAAAACAATAGAAAACATAACTACTATACCTGAACTAGACACTCGCATATGAAATAAAATTAATATCAAATGATACACTCCGACGTTTTTGAATAGACCCCAAACAAAGAAAAGCAAACAAACAAATAATTAATTAAAACTACGAAAAATTAAAGAACAAAGAACACAAACTGTTTCATAAAACATACCAGTGATACGTATGGTGTTTCAGGCCTCCCTCTTCGGTGGGGCTCGAACACGCAGGTTTCAGATTCCATTCTCTTCAACTTGAGAAATATTAAATTTGTACAAAAATGGGGGGGGGGGGTGAGACTCCTCTGTGTCCTGTCAGTGCACCGATCCACTTTGAGCACTCAAATTAGATAATATTTATATTTGTAAATTTTATAGAATAGTTTTAAAAAGTTCGACATGAAGGAGTATGAGTAAAGGTTCAATTTTATTTGCAGTTTTAAAAATTCTATTTTGCATTGAAAATCAAAATGGAGTTAGGGAAAAGTCGATTTCTTACTGGTCCAATTGGCTGACAAGGCATTCTTCCATATCGTTGGTTCAAGTTAATATTAATTACAAACTATAATTGTGAGTGATCCCTGAGTGTTAGAATTTAGAATTTACCAACTTCAGTGTGCAGTTTATTGGAAAAATACACAACCGAACAGACGTGTTTTTATTTCTTTGCAAATATACTATTTTATTTTTGCTGTGTTTTACAGTTTAACGTTATGATTTATTACTATAAAGTAAATTTTATCCACATGATACCTGAATGGAAAACTACTTCAAAACATGTTCGTACTTAGCAAATCAACAAATAAAATTTACGATAACTTACAAGATATAGTAGTGTTTACCTATACTGAAGATTTATGTTCTTCAAGCTAAAGCAGGGGAAACCATGCAGTGTTTTCGTGTTACTGTTTTGAAGAAAGCTTATACAAGCAACACAATAAAATAAAAAGTCTGTGATCAATCAAGTAGACTTAGAGCTCTCCGAGTTTGCATCGTAACTCAACAACACAAGACAAGATTACCTCGAAACGAGTTTCCATTGGAATATCCGGTAAGTTTCGTAGGCATCTTCCTATTCTTTCTAATTGTGACAAGGTAGATTTCGTAAGGGTAATATCGTTGAATCATGTTTGTATATATAGTTTTCGTGCAGCTAATATTTAGTCCAGAGGTGGATGTCACACTGTCACTAAGGGAGAAATTTAACGACAACTGAAGGGCAAGATACTATGAACAAAATAGTATTGCCAGGGAGGGCCTTTCGTATAGTCTTTTAAAATAGACCCGTTTTTTTTCCAAACTCATTAAAATATTATTTTTAATTTTGGAAAAGCGAGACATTTAGATATTATTCCTCAACATTTTTTTCCCCTCAGCTAAGGAAAACACGAGTGACCTAAGGGGCCTTGTTGCTACGAGTCGCTAGACGATTTTTTTCCTGCTGAATGAAGAAAAAATATTTGGGCGTATTAATAATATACTCCTTCCAGCATAATTTGCATGATTATTTGGGAAAAAAACGACTATTTGGAACTCATTTTCGAGCAGAACTAGTGATATACACGTGGGCAGCCATAATGTAGAACGACCCGGGTATATTCAAATATTCAAATTCAACTAATTGACTTGTGAATGGTAAAATAATAAGCAATATTTTGATTTAAACAATATGAATATATAAGCTCATATAATTTTGACGACGTGTAATAAAAAAAATGAAATCAGAAGCGGATAACAATATGAATATAAATCTAGAATGTTCTGTTGACTGACTGTATGGAAACAACATAGATCAATAATAAGGAAGCATGAGATCAAAGTATAATTGAAATCATCTTCATATATAGCTGGAGGTGAATAGACATACATGACGGATGAAAGGGGTTCATTATCAATAGTTTGATGAATATATGTATATGTTAGCAAAGAAATACTCTAGTATCAAGACAGAAGAGTTACTGATTACGCTCAATTTTAGAAGGTTGGGTAGGTAGTTTTTTTGTTTTGTTTTTGTTTTGTTTTGTTTTTTCTGTGCGAGTTTCTACTAGTGCGGGGGCATAAGGTAGATTTTTGGGTTTCGTGTGAAATTCATGTTAATTTTTGCCAACATATATCATTGTGTTCCCCATCATCTGAGCAATTAAAAAATATATGTTGGCAATTTTTATTTCAATATTAAGGGTAATTTTTGCAGCAATTTCATAAATGATGTAAAATCATGGTTTTTCTGTATATTGATGGCAAATTAAAATATGTGAACTGTACGATTGCTTTATATCTGTATAAATGTACTTATGGGCATCCTGTAGACGATAAACTTGTAGACTGTTAATTTTGCATTTTAATCACAATATTATAAATTCTGGCTTATTTATTTGCATATCATTTGCATATTATGTATGATGCTTCAGGTTTATTTGATTTCCTGTATTGTTTGATGTTGCTGATTGCTATTCTTTCAAAAATGTACGCCAACCATGAATTATTTCAGTTACTATGAATACGGGCATTGGATGTTTACGTTCTATTTCGATGTACATGTAGTAATAACATGCCTCATCCTGATCAATGAAAAACAGCCTAACATATTAAAACGTCATAAAAAGCATCAATAAGTGGACTCAAAATTTCAAGAATCATTTCTGACTGAGAGAAATCGGGTTACAACCATGACAAATGAAACACTGTACTCAAAGCGTACTGCAACAATCGCAAACAATGGACAGCTTACGCAATCAATTCTTCTTTTCATGCCATAGAACAACAAAATACACGACAAGACTATGTATGCATTTACCTAAAATACTATATATCTTGTTGGGGTCTTCGAGTCAACCAGTTGTAAACTTCGAAATGGTCGGAAAATTTAGTCAAAAACATGTTGGATAGCTAGCAACTCTCACTGAGTCACAGTGAGTGTAAACAACTCGAAAACAGACAGGAAATGCTTATTTAGCTTAATGTATTGTGATGATAGAGAGTAGTCATTAGTTGGTTATGAAACCACCTGTCTTATTTCATATGCATTATTTTAATGACCAGGTGTATTCACTAACTCTTAATTAACACAGTCTTTAAATAGCGAGGAATACAGTGCCACGTCGGCTGTTCTACAATTGGTGGGAGTTGGGGTGGTTTCGTCAAGGGAGGTCCGTCTTCACTGTAGCTGTCCGGAGAAATGTCGTTCTCCTGTAAAGTTGGGCATTGCTGGGAGTAAGCGGACCCTGTCCCTGACGTATGGTATAAATGGTGCGGACATTGACGTCAAAGTTTGGAGATAAATACTTCGATGACGTCCGTTCGGTACAACGGAGGAACCGTGAGTAGAAGTTTGTCCCACGTAGCCGCCTTCAAAACTCAACGAACTCGCCGTCCTCGGCTCTGTACTCGGTAACAGTTTGTGTGCACCACCGGTTGGCGGCAAGACGAAAAGTCGCGATATTCGACAGTCAAGTCGCCAGTCAAGTTTGATAACTGAACATTTTGATATTTAGAACAATTGGAACCCTTTTAGTTATAAGTTTGTAAACCCTACCTGTAATACATGTACTCTTTCAAGACTTATTATTATAGTATATTTTGTTTCATTACAACTGAATTAAATAAGATAATTGTTAAGTGCAATGCTGTGTAGTGTCCTGTGTTTATGTAGTTCACGTTTTCCATTTTTTTCCAAATCCTTCCTATCAGATGTACATCCATTACAGATTGGAAGAATAGTTTTATTTTGTCTTTTTAAGTTGATGCCAGTTTCCGCATCCACTATACCTTGTGAGACTTCAACATTTTTGCGATTTTATTATTTTTTTCTCGAATACATAAAAAAAATTTAGGGTCGGCAATAAAAAGCTAGGTGGGGTCGGGTAACCGGAACCAAGCAATTATTTTTTTAGGCCTTATCGTATATTTGTACCCTGGAGTTACCTTCATGTTTTCTAAATGGAATAAAATTTGACGGAATTATTGTTGCTGTCAGAACGTGTCAATGATTATCACATACAAAAAAGTGTTTATCAAATAAATGCAATTGTGCAATAATTTTGAAACCAACAATAAAAAACCAAGACCTCTTTTTGACAAATTGAAAGTGAATTTAAGTTCTTCTTGATTAATTAATTTGGCAGGACTTGCAACTTGAACACCATGAAGCTTAAGACCATATCGTTTGGGTTACTGACGTTGTTGTTGACCACTTTCATCTGTAAATCTGAGTCGGAATGTAGCAACTCAAAATGTAATGGAAACGGTTCTGCAAAACCATTTTGGTTTCAATACATGTGCAGTTGTCATACAGGGTGGAAAGGAGGATGCTGTGGAACTGGTATGTTGTGAACTTTAATTTCTATCTTTTGTAATATTCAAAAGCGATACACATACAGTATGAAAAAGATAAACAAACAAACAAACAAACAAACAAACAAACAAACGAACAAACAAGGTAAAAACAACACACTTGATAAAATGATTACAAAATTGCTAAACATGACCACTAGTACATAGTGCACAAGGTTATAAAAATCTATAAAATTCACAATATTGTTTTAAGTTCGCCTT
Organism: Glandiceps talaboti; assembly: GCF_964340395.1. NCBI lineage: Eukaryota > Metazoa > Hemichordata > Enteropneusta > Spengelidae > Glandiceps > Glandiceps talaboti. The sequence continues at coordinate 20,297,603 of NC_135562.1, read as the reverse complement.
TAAAACGTTCAACGTCACCAACCACAGTTTATCAGGTTTTGTTAATTGAATGTGAAATGCAGTACAGTACAGTACAGTATAGTACAGTACAACGCATTATAGTACAGTACAACACAGTACAGTACAGTACAGTACAGTACAGTACAGTACAGTACTAGTACAGTATTATTCAATTTTGATTACAATTATTACGTAAATTGTAATAACTGTTGTTGGTGTGTGAAAACATATCCTGGATGATAACAACTTTTATCATTTATATTGTGAGGCCTAAAGCCTAGTAAAATTACTTTGACATGCTTGAAGTACAGGCAACCAGTGTAACTCACTGAGTGATTGACTGTGATATTATATCATGTTTTTTTTTCAAACCATTTACCTATATTTTTCCATAAAAAGCAAGATAAGGATGTACTACACTACACTACTTTTAGTTATTTACAATGTACTGTGTAATAATGTTCCTGTACTACTACTAACTGTATTGTACTGTACTGTACTATATATACTGTATAGCGTACTGTACTGTACTGTACTGTACACTGTATTGTACTGCACTACACTGCAATGTACAGTATTGTACTGTATACTGTACTGTACTGAAGTGTACTGTACTGTACTGCATTTCGCATGCACTATAGCGATGCATTGTTTCATGTAGTGTCATTTACATGGAATTTTCATAAAATACATTTTGTATATCACCAGATGTCGATGAATGTGCAAGTTCCAAAGGGGGATGCCAACATGATTGTGTCAATACCCGTGGAAGTTTCTATTGTACCTGCAGAAGTGGATACAGACTGTACAGTCATCGACTTTGCGAAGGTATTGACAAAGAGACAGACAGACAGACAGACAGACAGACATACTGGCTGCCGGACATACATACATACATACATACATACATACATACATACATACATACATACATACATATGGGTTCTATTGGGTGCGTGCGAATATTAGAACTTTTCCCACGTATAACCGTTTATAATGCGCGGTTGTTTTGTGCCATTACATTCAGATATGTTCAGGTTTTAACCTAACATTTCTGTATCTCACCGATTTTTCCTTTGAAAAAGAATATTCGAAACGTCGGATTTTAGATCTATTTATACGGACTGTTTTATAAGTTCCATGTGCATTTCTACATACATACGTACATACGTACATACATACGTACATACATACATACATACATACATACATGTTGCTTTCAAGTTACTTTTACATCTCTTCAGTTTTTCCTGTTGTTTCCAATAGACATCAACGAGTGTTCAACAAATAACGGTGGATGTGTGCATTCTTGTACCAACACTGCTGGTAGTTTCCGCTGTTCATGTAGGAGTGGGTATAATCTGCACAGTAATAGACTGTCATGCACAGGTAAATCATGTCTCTCAGTTATTGTTCCAATTTGATGACAACACCTCTTCCTAGTGTAGAAATATAGGCAAAACCACCTGCAATACTGCATAAGCCTATACAGTGAAGTTATTGTATTGCATGACTGTGTACATCATCCTGGTAACCTGTATTTTACCCATATAATTTATCAATCCTCCAAACGAACGGATACTGAAATAGGGCATCAAGAGTGAATTATGAAAGCTTGTTTTCAAGTTATATCGAATCTAAAGATTTAAGCTCATTGTTTTAACCTAGTAAGTATTTTTCTTGTATGGATTAATACAGAATATATAAGGGACTCTTGGGAGGCTACTAGTAATAAGAAAAAATATAAAAAACACTTGACCACAGTTTTCTTCAAAAAACTTTGAAATGAATAACAATTCAGAACATTTAATGATAACATCAGATATGTGCGTTTTGGGGGGAAAAGGAATTTAAACTTCAAAACTACTGGACAGATTATCCTGAAATTTAGTCTCAGAGGTGTGGGTTCATATTACATCAAAATCGACATGCATTTCCGTGTTACTTTGGATAGATATCAATGAGTGTGCAAGCAGTAATGGTGGATGTTCCCAGATTTGTACCAACACTGCTGGTAGTTATCGATGTTCTTGTAGGAGTGGATACAATCTGGACAGTAACGGTCGTTCATGCTCTGGTAAGTATACATGAATACGCTTTTTGTTTTTGTTTTTTTATCAAAAGCTGCCAAATTAACGGACCTTAGAGTTGGTTTGAGGTTATTGTTTTTTGTCGATTACTTGCCTATTAAAAACATCGAGTAAGGAACGGAAGTTGACGATTGAAAACCCTAATTTTCATTAGTTAGCAAACTTATTTTTCTTTCCCAATGGAAGATATACAATTGACAGTTTACATTTTTTCATGGTTTATACACAGACATCAACGAGTGTGGGAGAAATAACGGCGGATGTGCCCAAATATGTACCAACACTGCTGGTAGTTACCGCTGTTCGTGTAAGAGTGGTTATAGCCTGTACAGTAATGGACGTTCATGCATAGGTAAATTATATCGAAATCTATACTGTTTGATAGAATATATTGAATCGGTATTTAAGACTGGTTGTGAGTGTAATGCTGGCAGAGAGACAAACAGCTAGAGACAGATAAACAGGCAGGTATTATATTGCTGCCTCTTGTAAAACAGATAGGCAGAAATACATACTTAGCATTGTACTTCAAAAAGCTTCACAGCGACTGTTTACTTTCTTTGCCTGGTGTTTTCTCGTTATTCTTGACGTGTTCCGATTTTAATTTTTTGACAGCTACCGATACCAACCCATGTTCAAGGAAAGAAGCTGGATGTAGAACGTGTAAGAGCAATGGCGGTACATTCAGCTGCTCATGTAACCTTGTAGCCAATACCGCTGAGTAAGTAACGTCATTTAGACATTTCTCAACTATTTCAAAATATAGTGATTTTAAGTACACCACTAATGACGATTCCACCATTTTGTTCAACGTTTAGTGAATTATTCAATCACCGTAAACATCATACTCGATTTACAAGTATCTTCATTTACACCCATTGGTCTCAAGGGTTGGTACCCATCGAATAGAAATGTTTTTTTTGCTGTATGTTCTTAGGATTTTAAGTATTACCAAGACTTACTACAAATATTTCACCTGTTCACCGATTCATCTAAAGTATATATCACTTACCCATTGTTATATTTTAGTAATGCCGAGAACAACAACACTGAATCTACTCGTATTTTAGATAGCAATGAGCCCAAGCAGCCAGGTTCTCCTAACAGCGTGGACGCCGTCGAACCGACCACTGTTTCGGGGATCATTGATGGCGACGAAGGAATTAACGAGTAATTAGGTATGTACAAGTACAATAGCTGCACTTCCCATAGTATTATTCTCATTTCATCTCAGGTTTTAAAGAAATTTGGAAAGTTTTTACACCTAGAGTTGTATTTATCTAGTAAATTTCAGTAAAATGGTACTTTATCATTCCTCAGACTCACTATAAAAAATGTGCATTGACTTTGTATGTATGTATGTATGTATGTATGTATGTATGTATGTATGTATGTATGTATGTATGTATGTGTGTGTGTGTGTATGCATGTATGTATGTATGTATGTATGTATGTATGTATGTATGTATGTATGTGTATGTATGTGTGTGTATGTATGTATGTATGTATGTATGTATGTATGTAGGCAGGCATTATGATATATATAATATATATAACTCATAACATCATACTTTGGGGTTATTAAGGTCAATATATATAACTCTTTCTTGGTTGTAACTCGGAGTTTCACGCATAGTGCGATCACCATATATATATATATATATATATATATATATATATATATATATATATATATGAGCAAACCATTAATACTCCTACTAGAACAACTGAAAGCACAAATACCACCATTGACCTGATAATTACCAATATTACAGACCATTTTATTGATTGTGGCACTCTACTTGCAGATATCAGCGACCATTTCCCAATTTTTACTTTTCTAAATAATCTTGGTAATTCCTTTTCTCAAACCAACTCTGTGCTCAAAACCGACTTCTCTTCTTATAACCGTGACGACTTTCTTTCGGAATTAGGCAATGTTTCCTGGCAGCCCGTTTATAACTGTACAAACCCCAATGATGCTTACCAGATCTTCTGTGACATGTTCAGTGCTGTTTATTCCAAGCATGCGCCCAACAAACAGTCCAAAACAAAGCCTAAAGCTATCCGTAAGCCATGGATGACAAAGGGATTGCTCATCTCTGTTCGTAAGAAACACAATTTATTCGCCAAAACTAAAAGGTCGCCAAATAATCTCAACATTCGTACCTATTATAAGCGATATCGCAATATCTTGACAAAGGTGCTCAAGTCCGCCAAACGCCGTCATTATCACCAAAAATTTCACAGTGCATCGGGCAACCCGAACAAACTCTGGAGTATAATCGGTGAAGTCCTGACAAAGAAAGGTAGAAAAATGACCTCACCAAAACAAATAAAAGACGACAACCCGGACAGGCTTTTAACGGATAAAGAAAGGATTGCCGAAAAGTTCAATAGTTTCTTCACAAATATTGGCCCAAACCTAGCTTCATCCATAACATCGCCTGTAAGTTTCCACCATTTCCTTGGCGATAGTCATCCCCATTCATTCTTCTTCCACCCTGTCATTGATAATGATATAGTCAAGATAATTAAACGCATGGACCCATGTAAAGCCATGGGACACGATCACATTCACCCGAAGGTAGTCATCGATGCAAGTCCTGTTATTTCTGGTCCTCTAGCATATATTGTAAACTGCTCTTTAGCTACTGGCATCTTTCCAGATGCTCTTAAGTTTGCAAAGATCACTCCTATCTATAAAAAAGGATGTGCACTAGATGTAGGCAACTATAGGCCGATCTCCATTTTACCTACACTTAGCAAAGTTATCGAGTCAGTCGTCAAGGACCAGCTGTTATCTTTTCTGGACAAATTCAACATTCTTATCAGTACTCAGTATGGCTTTCGAAAGCAGTATAGCACCAAACTTGCACTTGCTGACCTAGTATCTGATCTCTCCGATAAAATGGATGATGGATACACTACCTTCGGTATATTTATTGACCTAAAACAAGCTTTTGACACGATTGATCATGACATTCTCCTTCAAAAACTATCCCACTATGGTATCAGAGGACATACTCTCCACTGGTTCCGTAGCTATCTTGAAAACCGACAGCAAGTGGTTAATATAAATGGAATATCGTCATCCCCAATGCAGGTGAATGTGGCGTACCTCAAGGATCCATACTTGGACCTATTCTCTTTCTCTTATACATTAATGACATTACCTCCTCAACTGATGCCTTTACTTTTCGTCTTTTTGCTGACGACACCAACCTCTTCAGATTTATGGATACCCCCTCCATTGATTTAAATGATATCAATGGTCATTTTAACAAGGTGTATGCGTGGTGTCGCGCAAATACACTCACTATTAGCTTAGATAAAACCAATTACATGATCATCGAAACCCAACAGAGACAGGTAAATGCTAATGGTTCCCTGGCTATTGGCAACACAACTATAGAAAGTGTATCCTCAGCCACATACTTGGGTGTCTCAATTGACCCATCATTAACTTAGAAATCTCATGTTGAGAAAGTACGTAGCAAGGTTAGTCCTATAGTAGGCATTATTTCACGTATCCGTCATTATGTTCCAAAATCAGTTCTTCTTTTAATTTACAACAGCCTCATCCTGCCCCAATTCAGCTATTGTATAGAAATCTGGGGAAATACATATTCGACCACTTTGAAACCTCTCCTTCTTCTTCAAAAGAAGCTTGTCAGACTTATATCTTTCTCTGGTTTCGATGCCCCCTCCACTCCCCTGTTTTCCCGACTTGGTATTCTTAATATCCATAAGCTTTGTAAACAATATTCCTGTTTGTTCTTATTTGACCTCAATAACAGTCATTACGCCCGTAATCTTCACCATTACATACCCCAACCCGTGCCTCACAATTACTTAACACGTTCATGTCTCAGTGGAAACCTGCCAGTCCCTAAGGTAAAGCTCACGCTCAGCAAACACAACTTCAAATATGCTTGTACTCAGCACTGGAATTCACTCCCAACAACAATAAAACTTATTTCTAATAGACACCAATTCAAAAAACAGTTAAAAATACATCTTTTCACAGAGTAATGTTTTTTTTTTTGTAACTTGCCAAATGTTCCTTTGTACTTAGACTTATCCGCATTTTCCAATTAGCCCTCTAGTCACATTGTATTCATTTTCACATTTCTTGTAAATAGTAGTTTTTAGTAGTTACATTGTATTTCACTATTTCTCGCATCAAGTATTATAATTTAAGTAGTAGGTTGGATCATGGACACGACTAGGTATGCTTACCTATTTCCATGGTCCCCACCAGAGTTAATATATTTTATAAGCATTTTTTTTGTATTCGAACTTTTGTCTTTTCTTTCGTTATTGTTTAACTTTGGTGAAATAAAGATTCATTCAAAGATTCATATATATATATATATATATATATATATATATATATATATATATATATATATATATATATACATGTATATATGATCATCATATGATTTTGTCTTTTCCAGCTTTTCCAGCTCTATCAATCGGTGATGCTTGAGAAATTTAACATGCTATGGTTAAACTTTGACAATTGGCAGACATCTATCAGAAAACCATACCACGCGCAACATGAATAAAAGACTGATTACAGTACCTATTCATCATACTTTGGGGTTATTAAGGTCAATAAAGCATTAATCAAACTTAAACACAATTACTTGTATCGAGTGTTTAATTTATGATGCTTCATTTCGTCTGAGTCTCTCTCCACATGCATATCAGTACCCCCTCTGTCTGTCTGTCTGTCTGTCTGTCTCTGTCTCTATCTCTATCTCTATCTATCTCTCTCTTACTCTCTCTCAGCAGATAAACATACAATATCTACTTGGCTCTAATACTACCCATTTTACATCACCCACGTCTTTCAAGACCATTAATTGCCAAGTTTGTAAAATGTTGCCCTTTTTTGTGGCATTTATTTAACAGCCGACAATTGGGCTGGGGTTTAACATGTTTTTTGTCGGGTCATACTATTTTCTCTGCACTGTAATGCCACGCCTTAACTTTACATTCTAATAAATCATTATTACGTGGTTTCAAATATTAACAGCTATGTACCAGTAAAATGTTAGTAGCTCAGCATTTCATATGTGATTGTGAGACACCCTACAGTGGTTTGTACGTATATGTGTGTTTTAAGGAATGATTACCCTACGTCGTCTAAACACAGTTACAATGGTTTCTGGTGACTCGGTGCCTGATGTGAAAAAAAAAACTGGCCACGAAAATTAACATTTCACTTCAACTTCATCCTTTCTAACAAGGTAATACTTTGTGCTTTTGTTTTGATGCTTAACTATAACAACTGTATTTCCTTGATGTGGGAGTACTTGCCACAAAAGGAGTGTTCGCACAATGCAGGATATATTTTAAAAATACAGTCCGTATTTTTCATGATAATTTGCTGATTAGAAAAACCTTTAATAATACGTTGTCATGATCAAAACTGTGTTTATTGCTGAGCCATCCCTTTTAAATCATAATTTCGTAGATGAGTCAATGTATATGTAATGTAAAATTCGATGATGTCTTAATTGAGCGTGCGTGTTATGGATATTAGGTGGCAGATGTTTATTTGTATGCATATATGCATATATACATGTCTTACCCGATTGACTGTCTTTTGATACCATGGTACAATATGCTGACATTATTTTAAATAATCGTGTTCAAGTTATTTTCGCCGATGTATTGAGGGTGTGGCATTGCTACTCGTCAGTCTTTTTTATTTGTACTGTCAATGTGGTCGGACAAGCTTAGCTTCTATTAAGATTACGTTTCCAGACATAATTTACTAGGTTCAAAAATAACATTGAATAACCAGATTTCATTGTTAACCTAGAAAAAGTCACCACTGTTCACGGTATCAACACTACTTTTAATGTTAAGTTGAACAAGACGTAGTCATCATGCCTCCTTCATGGTACTATACGAAATATTACTAAAGACTGTCTACAGCAATACTATGAATACTTTGCTTTACTGGGACGTATACATTTTTTATGACAGAGGCAAAATTGGAAGCAATTAGATATGAGATCCTTATCAAAGCTGACTATACAATCTTTATTGAGTGGCATTATATTGAGACAGACAGACAGACAGACAGACAAAGAGAGAGAAAGAGAGAGAGAGAGAGCTAGAGAGAGAGAGCTAGAGAGAGAGAGAGAGAGAGAGAGAGAGAGAGAGAGAGAGAGAGAGAGAGAGACGTTTAGGGTTGTCGAATTATCGGAAACACACTATTGTTTTGTATGGCCTATGGACCTTACACGTGTCCTTAAATTTATGATTAACGTCATCTTTTGATAGAGTTATTTATATGATGTCTTAAGGGGTACACCATTTGATTCCGGGGGGAATCACAGATAACAATAGAGTAAAACATGTGAATGTAGTGAGTATAATGTATGCAAATTGCGGCGGTAAGTTAAATCATCAATTGTCTGGGGGCAGTTGTCCGGGGGGCAGTTGTCCTAGAATCGGGTATATAGTATTTAAGAATGGCTAGTTTGTGTTACTGTATTAAGTATATGTTTAGCTTTCATTTTCTTGAAATCCACCACTTGGTATATATTGACTTCAGTTTAACTGATGTTTGAACTTGCCATTTGTGTTTCAATCAATTTGTCATTCTCAAGATAAAAAAATTGTTCTAAATAAAATTGTAGATTTATAATATTGGCTACAGCTGAATGTATTAATGTAAAAATAAAAATATTGAAAATAGTGTACAATTGATATTAATACACTGCACAGAAACTGCTTTCTGTCAACATTTGTTACATTTGTAAAAGACTAATTTTGTATTAATTGCAAGTAATTATAGTCTCCCATGGATTTATGCTGTGTACTGAGATACTCTGACAAAATTGCATATTCCATAGATTCTAGATAAACACGTACAAAGAAAACGAAAATTGTACCAAAAGTAATGTGTTTAGGCCAAAAAAAAAATTATCTGGTTCTGGTCAGGGTAAACTTTCTAAAGTGGTGCGACGACGCGATTTTTTTTTTTCCTAATTTTTTTTTTTTTTTTTTTTGCAGTAAATACACATTTTTTTTGACACTTTACATACTCGGTTCTATCATATTTATCTCTTGAAAAACTTCCCTTTTCTTCGAAGCAGTTTAGGCTTTGTATTTAAGGCTGCTTTCACAAAAATTTGTTAGGGGGGGGGGGGGGGCTTGAAAATATATGGATAGTGTGTGTGTGTGGGGGGGGGGGTACCTGAAAAAATGTTATGGGTTGTAGGGGGGGGGTACCTGAAAATAAATTGACATCATGACTTTTCAAACATGGGAAAATAAGCTTTTTAAAATGTTGGTCTTCCTTTTTCATCATCATCATCAACAATAACAACAACAACAACAACAACAACAACAACGACTACGATGACAACAACAACAACAACAACAACAACAACAACAACAACGACAGCGGCGGCTACAAATAACAGTTGCTCACAAGTTAGTAAAATGAAAAACAAAAACAGTCAAATTTTAATTTTCTTTTAATAAACTGTTAATGTAATGATAAATTGAAATGGGCGAATTGAGTGGTACAGATTGTTTTTTGTCTGAAAATACCAGTGTCTTTCATGTACACTACTATCTACTGAAATTTGGTTCATTTATGTGTGAAATTACCTTTACACTGTACTGAAAATATTCTTTGTGACATGACTGTGTTTTGGTTTGTGGTTATCACAATGATATGTAACTTTTTCATGTAAATTCTTTTTCATGTAACTAGTATTAAATGACAGACAAATATGACAGACAACATTTTACATTTGCAGCTCTTGGAAGTTAAAAAAAAAACAGAGTTGGAAAAGGTTCATCTCAGCCTGCCATCAAAATGTAAAAGATGCACCTGCACTAAAACATACTTGCCAAGTATCAAAAACTTCTGTGCAAGGTATTTTTTCATCCTATAGATATAACTATAATTTTCAACACAAACTTTTAATAACACATTCTAAATATTTCCTCAAATTAGCATATTGGCAACGTCTGCTACATGTGAAACAGAATACAATATCTCGCAAGCTGAGTTAACAGAGAAAAAGTAAAATAAGTTTTTTGCACATACTTTTCAACTTTGCATGAATATACTATTACTTGTAAATATAAAGATAAATAAATAAACTTTGACACTATATGGATGTATTCTCAACACCATTAACAAGAGATGATGGTAGTGAAAGACCACCAGATGACTTCCAACCCCGTGCACAACTAAAACACCTGTATAATAAAGAGTTAGTGTCAAGTAAAAATGTTGAGAAACTTGACGAATAGAGCAAGAAACTGTGTGTCAAGAAAGAGATATTAAAGGGAGCAATCCTTCATTTAGAACACCAGAGAACACTTGCCTCTATGAGGGAAAAAAACGAATGAAAGAAAGGGAGCAACGTGCTGAAAAAATTTGATGAATATGACTGGGATGCGCTTGTCAGAAACGGTGACATTTCCAAATTGAAAGTGAAAGAACTTGATAAGTACCTTTCCAACTATGAAATTCCAGCAGTGGCAGGAATGCACAAAATAGACAAAGTTGAGGCTGTAAGATGCCACTATTATCAATCTAAAGAAAGTGAGAGTGATTTGTCATCTGATGACAGTGATAGTGAGAATGATGATACAGGTAGTTCAAACTCTGATGAAGTTGAAGGAGAAATTGGGTCTGATGATGATGATGATGATGATGACAATGCCATGTTTATATACACAAGATCTGGAAGGAGAGCTACCACTTGGAAATCAAAAATTTAAATAAGCACATTCTGAGACTTTGTTTAAAATCCTGCATTCACCTTTGTAATCTAACGTCAAAACCAGTCCAATAATCAGGCTCTTACAAGGTAAATGTATAACCAGGTTCATTAAGATATACAATTACTATGATAATAGGGCTATCTTAATTATCATTACCACTAATATATCACTTGATTCCTATTCTGTTAGATGAAATGTGGCCGGCATTTTTGAATCATACATTTATTTTCTTTTGACATTATATTGAACTAATTTACATCAAACAAGAACGGGATACATGGCAATGCATTTTATTAAGAGTTTTTTTCAGTGTTATTTTGACCAATTTGATTTCTTTTAGCACACATTTAGGAAACTGAACTGGAACAATACAGTATAAAACTCTCTTTAGATAACATGTGCATCACAATATTTGCAAATACAACTAAAATGACATTCAATTGTAACACTACTAGTATAATGTACTAATACAATATTGAACAGAAAACAAAGACTCAGTTGGTCTGCTGATCATTTTACAAGAGTTATTCAAAGTGTAATTCATTTACAAGTATATGTTGTTTTTTAGAAAGGCAATGCACTGGTTAACATAACATTTTGTTTTAACTGGTGTTTGTGTATATATATACACACAATATACAAATTGATATTATATATAATGGACAAAGTTGGTATTAAGTGTATTATGTACAGTTTTGTACTTGGTATGGAATGTTAACACACAGGAAGAGTATTCCAAAAATCTATGTTACATTGGAAATATAAAAGATGTTGAATCACCAGCCCGTAAAACTATCTAAAACCCCTACCCACCCCCCACCCAAACCCAAACATATACAATCATCAAAGAATATGAAACCCAATCTCCAAATTTCTAAACACACTCTCTTACTCCGTCACAAGTTCTACACCCAGCCTTATTGTGAGATATAACTGTGTAAAATTGTATTTGAAAAGGATGGTGTAAGTGTACCGACGACACAGTATCAACACTTTGTGAAGGTAGAATATGACAGGTATTGTCGGTGTTAACATTTCGAAATACTACTGTAAATAAATTGAATTGCCAAGAAGCTAGCCGTAGTCATCTGGTGAGATACCAAGTTTAGTGACACTGACTACCAGAATTTGTGTTAAGGGAGCCTTCGGTAATTACGGGGGGGGGGGAGGGTCATGTCATAAAAACATGTCCAAGGGGGAGGGTTATATTTTAGAAAACCCATCCAGAGGGGAGGGTCACATTTTGCATTGACCCATTTTATGACCTACCTGGATTGTACTTGTTAGCATACAGTGAGAAGATAAAATTCTTGTAAAATGCACTCTGCACTATTTCAAACAAAGTCTACAATTCTGAGAGAAACATCACACATCCCTTCAAACTAAGGCTCATATTTAGCTAAACTGCATGTAGTTACAATTTACTGTTTTCCACATGCCAAACAAGTCCTAATGATATCTTGAGTTCCTTGGCTGTTTGGGAATATGTCATGTGACAGAGGACAAGCTGCACATTATGAAAGCCTGTACATGCCATCTACGAGAGCAAAAAAATAAAAATATCTTAACCCCGTGCGCTCGAGAGTTGTGCGCACGAGATAATAAGTCTTGCTCTCAAGACATGTCATGCTCTCGAGATAATATGTCATGCACACGAGATAATATGTCGTGCTCTTTAGATAATTTGTCGTGCACACAACATATTTTTTTCTCAAGGGATTGTTGAAAAAGATGGCAGAGCACCTGAAATCTAGCTATAAAGTAAATGCTGTGGCATATTATAATTGAATTGTCATGTTTATTTCATTTTTATTTGGCATATTTAATGGAGGAATCTGTGACACCTTCAGGTCTACCACTTTGTCATAAGAAATAAAAGAAAGCATTATTGAAATATGAATTTATGAATTTATCTTTATTTTTTATTTTCATTTCAAACTTTCCAGTCATTATCCAGAATTTACAGAATCTAACACCCTTTAAATTTACTCAAGTCATATATTTTGTATAGTTTATGTAGTTTTCAATATATTCAGGAATTTAGTAAAATATGATTTTAAGAGACTGACTGTTAATAGTGAGTTTCAATTTAATTTCCAGCGTGCATGCAAATACTCAGTTGTAATTAGTTTATATGCTTTGTTAACTGTGAGTCTTAAATCAAATTGCGAGTAATTGCGTTTATTGTTGATGTGGGTAAATCTTTTACTCGTACATGAAAGGCAGGAGTGCTATGAAACCAACAACTTTACATTGTGTAGCACGTGCTGGTGACGATAGATTACAACATACGGTTTCAATTATAGAACGAATTAAAATTAAATGATTACACATATATTTATACAGTACATGAAACCTTGTGATCAGTCTCACTGATCTTGATACCTCGTTTAATAGCATTTGCAAGCCAAGACCAAATCTCCTGTATTAGTATTGATGTCAAAGTTTGCCTCACCATTTGTAATTGCATGGTTTGCAACAACGGTACGCAGTTACAGGTGTTATTAATGTTAGATGGTATATATATATATATATATATATATATATATATATATATATATATATATATATATATATATATATATATATATATATATATATATATATATATATGCATATATATATATATATATATATATATATATATATATATATATATATATATATATATATGCATCTATGAGTAGATATCCTTTACTCTTGAGTGACGCATTACACGAGCTGACATTTTCAATTATGTTAACTATTACCATTAAAATGCTCCTAATCTTATAATTAGCCTGGTTTAGTACCTGCGAAAATTTCCTTTATGTCTAATCTTCTGGGAGATTATCACACTGGACAAACATGCACACACTAGTAGGAAATAGAGTCTCTTTTATACTAGTTAATGCAGAAATGAGTGTGATAATCTCCCAGAAGATAAGAGATAAAGCAAACTGTCAATGTAAGTGATCTCTTGCCAATTATAAGATTAGGGGTGTTTTAATTTAGATAAGAGGAGAAGTATGGACAAGATGTCTTTATTTGGTCAATAAAGAGAGAATCATATACAACTGAAAGAGAGCAAAGTACCCAGGGAAAGATGAAAAAAGTTTATATCACCAAAACATAAATAAATGAGTCAATTGATCAATATTACACACAAAATAAGTTATATTGCACCACAAAAAATTAACCATTCAATCGATGAATCTTTCAACCAAATAATAAATCAATCAATAAATCGATCGATCGATCGATCGATCAAGCGATCGATTAATCAATTACATGCTCGCTGGCCCCTATGGTCGTCAAGAGTTGTATTATATCTGTAAAATTTTGGCTAAAATGAAATGACGTAATCGCGGTCGTAAAATGACAGTGACATTTTAAGTATGACATATGTTTGTCTTATCTTTTAGTCCTTAAATTTCAAAACTTTCTAGGGGATGGGAGGGGGAAACCCCTTCCATACCCACCCCCACACTGCTCCCCTGTATGTTACCACCTCGACATCTTAATATAGTACACAGACAAGTAACACAACTAGTTAGTTGTCTGTGTATAGTATCACAAAGCATTGAATTTTAGTTCTTGAATTTCACAAATTTCTAGGGGTGCCCACCGCACACTGTTCCATTGTTATTTGATTCAAATTTTACCTCGAATTATTACTATTACCTCAACATGTTAAAACAGCACCAGAAAGTATTCTTTTAGCCCCTGAATTTAAAAAATCTCCACCCCACCCCCACTTGGTTACCCCAAAGTTCTATTCAACATTTAGTGCCTTGTTTCAACTTTTACTAAGTGTGTGGGTTTTTTGTGTGTTTTTGTTGTTGTTTTTGTTGTTGTTGTTGTTGTTGTTGTTGTTGTTGTTGTTGTTTTGGGGGGGTTCATTTTTAAAGATGATAACATCACTTTATTATCACAGTGTGTTCTGTTCTTGCAAATGGGACGTACACTTCAAAGTAATCCATAGTATCGATTTTGTGCGATACAGTTGGTATGAGAAAAAGTGTCTTTTGGGGGTTTAACCCTCTTCCTCCAGAATGGCACTGGTTCATCGATTAGCAAATGTATCAATATGGGAGATTTTTTGCTTCTCTATCTTGGTAAATTGTGAAATTTGAACTGATAAAGCTACGTGCCTGTATGCTGGGTTGTTTATCACATTTGGACTTTTGGAAACCAATTTACTTCGCAAAGTCATTATTTACCGTCCCTAGGTGCTTCTAAATTCGCTCTTGCCAGTTTTACAGTGCCGCTGATCAAATACAGACAACTATTACGATGTATTTTAATTTATTTGTACATGCAATTCAAATTTACGATGTTTTTCTAGCATTCCAATTATATGATTTATAAGGTTGTTTTTGTGATATCTAGACGATTATTAATTGTAAACTCATTCAAACTAAAAATACAGTAAATCAATAAGGTAATATTGCAACTATGGAACTTTCTCTGTGTACATTAGATTAAGACTGGGAAACCATACTGCGTTTATGTCTATGTAAGCATGTGGGTAATTCTTGCTTATGCCAGGCAGATATTGGACTTTTGAAAAGATAAGAAGTCTGTGGTCGAACCAGCAGTTTGAGAGCTCTCTGAGTTTGCGTCGCATGTCAACAAAGTAAAATTGACGTTTGGTTCGAAGATTAGTATCAGATACGGTATGTATCTATCTAATTATATTATTGCTCACTCAAAAGGTGTTTATCGATACTTGTCCAGTAAACTTTTCAATAGAGAATGCTGTTGGACTTTTGTTTTTAGCTTTCTACTCAGACAGATTTTTAGTTGCAACTCGAAGTCTACATAAAGTTAGAAACACCAGATCGATAGGAAACCATTGCAAGAACAACCTTACAGTGAAAGAAGTTGTTTTAGTACTTCCAGACAAATCATAATTTAATTATACCATGGCTTCCTGATGTTTTATGAAAATTCCCAGAAATATTAATGTTTTGATAATGAAATCGAACTAAGAAGTGGGACAGAAATACGTAATTTGCAAAACAAGATGGCAACAGAGTATATATATATATATATATATATATATATATATATATATATATATATATATATATATATATATATATATATATATATATATATTTCGGTGAGTATCAATCTGCTAAGACAGTGCTCTATACCGCAGTGGCAGAGCGCAATAGTTTTGGTAGTTCTGGAACTCTTTCTTGGTTGTAAGTCGGAGTTTCACGCATCGTGCGATCATCAGACATATTGCGATCATCAGTTGTCTGATGATCGCACGATGCGTGAAACTCCAAGTTACAACCATGAAAGAGTTCCAGAACTACCATATATATATATATATATATATATATATATATATATATATATATATATATATATATATATATATATATATATATATATATATATATATATACAATTGCAAAAGAGATATTATGCTATTGATTTGACAGGCTACGTTACCATGAAGACCACGTTCTGGTTATTGTTCTCTTTGCTGTTGTTCTTCGTTGTCTTTGAAGCTGAATGTACCTGTAAAGACAAACGATGTCGTGGCCATGGATCATCCGTACCCTTTTGGTTTGTCTTCAAGTGCAATTGTTATAGAGGATGGAAAGGATCATGCTGTGCAACTGGTAGGCCTAGAACCTACAATATTTACAAAAACAACAACAAAGAAACAAACGCAACGAAAAAATTCTAAATGCCATGTTTTTAGGAATTGGGAATTGATTGTACATCTGTAACACTACCCACCTTATGCTAAATTCTTTACACTACACTACACTACACTACACTACACTACACTAACTCGGTGTTCAGTACAGTAAACCTAACACACAGAAACATTCCAACGTATTATTCCCTACTTTCCTTCAGATGTCAACGAATGTGCAAGTTCCAATGGAGGTTGCCAACATTATTGTACCAATACACAGGGAAGTTACTACTGTCATTGCAGAAGAGGATACCGACTGTCAAGTAACCGACTTTGCTACGGTAAGCTAAACACACAAACAAACAACAAACAAACAAACAAACAAACATACATACATACATACATACATACATACATACATACATACATACATACATACATACATACATACATACATAATTACATACAT